>NW_020946171.1:0-26860 GCF_900497805.2 Vombatus ursinus
TCTCTCTCTCTCTCTCTCTCTCTCTCTCTCTCTCTCTCTCTCTCTGTTTCTTTCTGTCTGTCTCTCCCTCTCCCCTTTCTCTCTTTCTCTTTCTCCCTTTTTCTCTCTCCCTCCTCCTGTCTCTTTCTCTCTCCAATTTATATTTGGGTCAGATTTACTATTTTGTTGGCACCAGGGAACTTCCAGCATGGAAACTTGTCAGTTCATCTGTAACTTGAGCCAGTGAATTGCCCAGGGTCACATAGCTCCTCTGGTTCAGAGACAGAATTTGAACAGGACTTCTGACTTTGCTGCCTCTCCAGATCACTGTGTATGTCTACATATAGACATTAGTAAATATGTGTTTATCTGGACACAGTGTCCAGGTGAGCTAGATTGTATATTTTTAAATGGGAGGCATCTGCCTTCAAGGACAGATGTGTCAGTGTATACTGTATCCATGGTTATATATACATGGATATGTCTGGTGTATAGATTTACCTAGTATAGGAGTATGTATGTATAGAATCAGCATGCAGGAAAGCACTTGGAGAGGTCATTTAATTCATCCTTTAACCAGAGTGCCATCATCTGGGACAGATGAAAATAAATATTCATCCTTTTTTTTTTCATTAAGTGTATTATTGATACTCTTAAAAAATTCATCTTCATTTCTCAATGGTTCCCTTCCCATCCTGTCCCCATAGAACCTTCCCTTAAAATAGCCAAGTCCCGCTAAGGAGAAGAAATGAGCACATTAGCCATATCCAAATATATATTATGTATATATATTATATATATACACACACTATATATACATATATGTACATATGTACATAAGTACATACACACACAGACACACACACACATATATAATTCCACACCTATAGCCCACTAGCCTCTCTGCTGTCACTTCTCTGAATTCATGATTGGTCATTGAATTGCCCAGAATTTTGGAGTCTTTCAGTCTTGTTCTTCTTTACATTAGTGTATTCATCATGTAAATTGTTCTCCTGGTTCTGCTTATTTGTCTCACCATCCAATCCAAGACCTTCAGGTATGGGAGACTACACAACCCATCGTGGCCTGACAGCTCTTAATGTCAGCAGGTTTCCCTTAGCATTAGCTTGAGCCCCTCGTGCTGTTCACCATTTTCCTAGTGTTCAGACCTCAGAGGAGGCAGAGCCCAGATAGTTTTCATGCTGGTGGGAAGCAGCCCTGCAGAACCCCCATGTTATGGTGAGTGGAAGGCTATGGAATGGCGGAAGAATTGCTTTCATCTGACATACACAGACACACTCACAGACACATACACAGCAGCAGCAGCAGCAGCAATGTGTGCAAGATGGCTCTGTGCTGAACTGTGTTGGGGAGTAGTGTGACTCCTATGAGAGGATAGAGCTGGACAGCTTGTCCCAGTGGTAATTCTTTCACAGGGCTGCAGTGGGGGTAAAATGGAAAGGGCACATGATTGGACTCAGAAGACCTGGTATTTAATCCTGGTTTTGCCACTAATTTGCTTTGTGACCTTTGGAAGGTGATATAACCTCTCTGAGATTCAGTTTCCTTGTGTGTTCCTATCTTAAAAGGTTGTCACCAGGATCAGTGCAGTGTAATCCTAAGGCATTACATAAATGTGATTTTTCAGTAATGGTACTTACCCTCCCCCCACCTTCCCTCCCGTATAACCCTCTGTGCCCCTCCTTTGGCAGCAATGCTAGTGTAAGGTTAAGTCTTGTGAACAGGGAGCTGACCCCCGTTCTTAATGACAGTGGGTATAGTCCTCAGTGGGCAATTTACTAGACCACTCCTGAACTTGGAGGAAGGACTTTGAGCTTGTTAAGTCTAGGATCTTGACTTCTTTAAGTCTTTTCATAATTCATGGATTACAACCATTTGATCATCTTTGTGGTTCTCTGAACCACCTCCCAGTTATGGATACAACCTTCTAGAAAAGGACTGACAAAGGTAGATAAAGCAGGCAAGGATTGTGTTTCTCCTATAAGTGATCCAACTTTTCTGCTTTGTGTAGGCAAGAATATTCTTTCGACCATGCCCCTAAGCACTGATGCTTTGGTGGAAGCTGGACGCTAAACTCGCAAAGGGGACATGATCTGTGGTGAGTCTAAGCGCTCAGTTGTTTTCAGACTATCCCATGCCCTAGCTTCCTGAAGTGTGTGTGGGGAGTTAAAGCAAAAGGACTTGTGTGCGATTCACTCAGTTATTGTTAGTCTTTCTCGGTTGAGTCTGACTTTCCTGTTTGACCCTGTTTGTGTTTTCTTGGCCAAGATCCTGGAGTAGTTTGCCATTCTTTTCTCATTTTACAGGAGAAACTGAGGCAAAAAGGTTAAGTGACTTGCCAAGGGTCACACAGCCAGTAAATGTCTGAGGCCAGATTTGAATTCAGGAAGATAATGAATCTTCTTGACTCCAGGCCTGGTATTCTATCCATTGTGCAACCTAGCTACCCTTAGGCAGACAGAAAATATATGTCTTCCAAGACAGAATGTAAGAGGTGAAGAGAGGAGGTCCCTTCTTTTCCTTAGCTTGGATTTCATATTGTTAGCATTTTCCCAGGCTGAAAGAGTGTAAATATAGTATTATACTCTTATCTATGTGCTGTGGTTTTAGGTTAAAACAACGACTACAACAATAATTTGCATTTCCTGTTCGTATTCACCTGTGGTCCACTCTGACTCTTGGATCTTTTCAGCCTTGCTTATTTATACATAGCTTCTTTTCTCTAAGTATATGACTAATTCCTTTTTCTGTTCATTCTCTTCACTTTTCAGACTTCAGACTTTACCCCACCTTTCTTTCTAATGTTAATCCTATACTTACAGGCACTAGCCCACCACCCACATACTGATGGGTCTAACACTGAGCCCAGGACTTCTCCTTTGGGGACATTATAAAAGGGTGAATTTTCTCAAGAAGGGCAGTAGATTCTTGGCTCCCAGTCTTCCAGGCCATTTGGAGCATGATCCAGCCTCCATCTGAATCTGTGCTCCCTGGCACATGGCAGTGGTTAGCAGACAACTAGCTTCAAAATATCGAGTGGGACTGCTTTGATGATCATGGTTCAAAAGATGTGCTCGTGGAGAAAAAGGAACTGGCAGAGAGACTGAATGAATTTTTTGCCTCTTTAGTGAGATTCCTTCCCACTCCTACAATGACCTTTGAAGTAGATAGGTTGTGGGTGCTGAATCAAGCTATGGTAAATGCATGAGGCAATTTAAACCTAATCAACAAACCAGGTGTGGTGTCAATCACTGGTGCTTCTGACTTTGAAAGAAATTCAAAGTGGAATTATTGAAGATATGGTGAAAACATGTAACTTGTCCTTATAAATAGTCACAGTTAAAATATTGGACAACTGGTGGATTATCAGTATGAGCCCCACCCCCACCCCCACCCCTGTTCTTAACAAGGGTTTTATATCCAGAGAGGATCCTGAGAGTTAAAGACAGACCATTGAGACTTCCTTTCTTACCAGGCAAGCTAATGAAATCTATAGTAAAGGGTAAGGTCACTGAATATTTATACAATTCAACCTACTGGGAAAGGGCTGCTTCAAGAAGAAATCATTCCTGATTAATTTGCTAGAATTTTCTAAAGGGATAAAATCAGCATGTGGAGAAAGATGAATCAATTCAGGTCTTTGAAAGCCTTTAACAAGGTTCCATTCTAGAGATGGGGGAGGGGAAGAGCAGGGAGCACTGTTTAGTCATGGAGAGGGAAAACCCAAAAAACCTTGGATAGGGAGGTCACTTCTCTGGTCAGAGGAGATGAGATGGACAGTGGGGCCCTCCAGAGAATTACACAGCGGCATCTCTGTACTTGAAGATGAGATAACCTCAGTAAATAATATTGCAAACCTTAAAGTGCTATAGAAATGTTAGCTATTATTATCGTCACTGAGCTCTTCCAAGTGATGAAATGAGTAGCTGAAGGATATAAACTGCAGGAAAGCCTCAGGAGTCTGTGAATGAAAGGGTGGCAGACTATATACAATGGAAGGAACGAGATGGGGGGGGAAGGGGAGAGATCATCACAATTGAGCTTAGAGAGTGACAGGCTCTGAACTGTCAGTTCTGACTCTGAAATGGGACCTAGGAGTAATGGTAGACAGTTCTCTGGAGACATCAGCCCAATGTTCAGGTTCAACCAGAAAGACCAACAAATCTCTTAGATGTCCGTGGGAAAGCCATTGGGAACAAAACAGAAAACATTCCACTTGCCCTCCTACTATACGTGTGAGAGTCAAGTTGCTCTCCCCTGTGTTGTATGGTATACACATCTCAGTGCTGTATTTGAAGGAAGAATAGTAACAGCTGTAGTACTTCAGGAGTTACAAAGCACTTTATATATCCAGTAACTCATTTGAGCCTTACAACCACCCTTTGAGGTAAGTGCTGAGGGTCTCAGGATTCCCATATTACAGATGAGCAAACTGAGGCCTACGATAGTGAAATAACTTGACAAAGGAGATGCAGATAATGAGTGGCACAGGCAGGATTTGAATCTATGTCCATTTATTTCAAATCCACAACTTCTTCCCGCTTCACCATGCTGCCATCCCAAGGGGGCTGGTGGTAGGGCTGATGAATGGGATTGTTAGAACAAACTTCGACTGGCTCCTGAAATGCTAAGATTATGTCAAGTTGGGGCAGTTGCCACAGCCAGCTTCTGTGAAGGGCTCTGAGCTGCTGCTGCTGCTGCTGCTGCTGAGGTAGGGTGGGATGGGGGGTGGACTAGTGACTCAGAGAGGCAGCGGTTGGGAAGAAGGTGGCTGCTAAAAAAGACCTCCCCACACAATCAGCCCTGTCATTGGGGCTCGCTGCCTGGCAACAACACCCACTCCTCTGGTTCTACCACCCACCACCCCCTACCACCCGCTAGGCTGCAGTTTGCCCTTTAGTAATCTCTTTTCCCCTTCAAGGATGTCCTTGATGTTGATCAGCATCCTGGTTTCACCCAGATACAAAATGTTGATGGGGGGGGGGAGGAAGAAGACAGATGGCATCCTGTGATCGGCCCCAGGCTCTGCACCCCTCTTGGGATGGACCCAAATGAGAAGAGGATGAATTTGGACCAAAGAAGTACTACTTTTTGCAGGCATAGTAAAGATACAGAAGTTATTGACTAAATCATTATGAATCACTAAAGGAAACTAGGGTGATTGTGGGAAATCCCTAACATTCTGTCATTACCATCTGAGGGGGTGGGGGTGTGGGGAAGACATACCTTTTTGTCTCCTGTCCTTTGGTACCACAATCAGAGACAATCTTCTGGCCCAGGTCTATCTTCTCTCTCTACCCCCTACCACACTCCCAACATTGCAGATGAACACTGGGCTTTACTTGAGATGATCCCGTGTATGCATTGGGCTTCTGTTTGTGTTTTTTTCTTTTTCATAGAAATAGATTTTGGTCCCATAGGCTTATAGATCTAGAGGAGGAAGGGACCTTAGAGGTCATTGAGTTCACCTATCCCCTCTCTCCCATTTTACAGTAAAGGAAGCTTGGTCATCAAGGGTTTAATCGACTTGTCCAAGGTCTTGTAGGTAGTTAGTGGCAAAGTCAGGATTCAGACTCAAGCTGAATGGACTGTGACTCTGGAATCCATTATAGAACTCTGGGGGCTGAATTGGGAAATGTCAGAGAAAAAGGTGTTCCGCCCTGGACCCCTCTAGCACCTTCAAGAGGCAACCCAGCATAGTAGAAATGGAGTGGGAGGGAGGAAGGGAAGGAGGGAGAGAGGAAAGAAGAAAGGAAGGAGGGAGGAAGGAAAAAAAGGAGTAAGGAAAGATTAAATGCCTACTATGTGCCAGATGTTATGCTAAATGCCTTATAAACATCTAATTTAATCCTCACAACAATCCTGGAAGTTAAATGCTATTACCATCCCCTTTTTACAGTTGAGGAAATAGGCCAACAGAGGTTAAGTGACTTGCTCAGGGCCACACAGTGTCTGAGGCCACTTTTGCCTTCTAGTTTCATGACTCAAGGCCCAGTGCTCTGTCCTCTACACCACCTTGTTGCCTAAGGGGAATTAGGATATCTGGCTTTTCTAGTCTAGACTCCTACATGCCCTTGAAAAAAGCCACTTAAACCTTAAATGTAAAATAAGAAGGTTGGACTGGATCCTGGAAGCCACACACCTCCCCTACCTGAAGTATCTGATCATCTTGTGATTCTGTATTTACTTTGTATAGACATACATATACACACTGTTTCACCTGATAGAAAGTAAGCATCTTGAGGCCAAAGACTGGTTTGTTTGGGTTTTTTTGTCTTTATATCTCTCTGAGCCTAGCATAGAGCCTGGTGCATAGTAGTTGTGTGACAAATGTTTTTTGATCAATTGACAGATATGCAATAGAGTGTGAGATCAGGTAGCAGAAGACCTGGAGTAGAACCCCTTTCTGTGACCTTAGGCAAGTCCCCTTACTGGGATTCAGTTTCCTCATGTGTAAAATGAGGTGGTTGTACTTAAATAGTCCTTGAGGTCTCTTTGGCCCTCTTTGGTTCCTTGGCATCTGTGTTCTTCTTGACTTTCTATGTATTTGTGCCTTCCAAGGCCCACACTCAACTTGTCTGTCCTATTTGTCTCATACGGCTTTAGAAGAATTCTTCGGACATCCCCAGGGACTGCAGACTCCCGCCCTTGTTCTTCTGAGTCTAGAGCTGAGACTGCTCTTCTACCCCAGTGCCCTGGGGCTCAGCAGCGGCTGTGGCTATACTTTGGCTCCTAAGTGAGAGGAGCAATGGGGTTGAAACCACAGGCCTGGAAGCTGGCACACAGCGATTACTTCTAATAGTTTTATTACCATCAACAATGTGGTTATTGCTGCCACCAGCTCCCTGACAGCGGCTCTCCTCCCAGATGCTGGTGGCCGAGGGGCCTGGCCTAATGTGGCCACACAGGCTGGGAAGACCAATAAGGCTTGCTAATTGTGTCTGGGTTTCTCTCCTGTCTGCACCATTCTGTCTGCATAAGAACAGCAGAGCTGGGAAAGGACTTCAGAGATGATCTGGCCCAACCCACTCATTTCACAGAGGAGGAGACAGAAGCCCAACAAGGGAGGAGGTTAAGAATTATTGGCTCATAAATTTATAATTGCAAGGGACCTCAGAGGCCACCAAGTTCAGCTCCCTTGTTTTACAAATGAGGAAACTGAGGCTGAGAGAATCTAAATGACTTATTCAGGGTCATACAACTAACTAGTAAGTATCTGAGACAGGATTTTAACTCAGGTCTTCCTGATTCCAGGATCATTGTTTCATCTCATGTGCCACTTAGCTTGCCCAGTGCCATACAATTAAATAATAATTGAGCTGGGACTAAAAATCAGGCTTCCCAGTTTCTAACCTAGGGCATTTAACACTGGGCAACCCCCACTTCACTTTCCCTTGGTCACTGTGGTTCCTTCCCAGGAGCCTATAAACACTGTAGTATTTGGCTCAATTCTATTCAACAATCGCTTAGACATTTATTCATTTACTTGTTGTTATTCAGTCATGTCCTACTCTTTGTGACCCCATTTGGGGTTTTCTTGGCAAAGATACAGGAGTGGTTTGTCATTTCCTTCTCCAGCTCATTTTACAGATGAGGAAACTGAGGCAAATAGGGTTAAGTGACTTGCCCAGGGTCACACAGCTAGTAAATGTCTGAGGCCAGATTTGAACTCATGAAGGTGAGTCTTCCTGAGTCCAAGCTGGGTACTCTATTCACTGCACCACCTGGCTGCCTATTCATTTATTAAGCACCTGCTATAGGCCAGGCACTGTGCTAGATGGGGCTAAGCAGGGTACAAAAGTAAAAAATAAAAATAAGACAGTCCCTAGCCTTGGGGGAACTTAAGATAATTGGCTACAAGGCCTCAGATTTTGTTGTAGGAAATGTTTGCAGGGGGAAAGGACCTGGGAATAGGGACAATTGGTAATTTGAATTCAGCCTGGAAGCAGTGTCTCAGGGATAGGGGTAGAGGGAGCCAGAGAGAGAAAGTGATTGATGGGCACCAGAAGTGTTGGAGATGTGATATATTCCCATGGGGGTTGGCAGGAGTCACATAATAGGAGAGACTTGGAATCAGTCATAGACTGTTAGAGCTGGAGGGGGCTTTTGAGGTCATTTAAACCTGAGCTGGCTCAGCCTAGTTGTGTACGTAGCCACTCCTCTGCTTGAACCAGATGTAGTGGGAAGAGCTCTGGGAGAGCCTGGAAGCAGGAAAGAAGGGAGACAGTGTGCTGATGCAGAACCTGAGCCACATGGCATTTGTCTCCTCAATCTCAGGAGTTCCACCTAAAACCAAATAAATGTTTCAGGTGCTATTCTAGCCCCTAGGGCTAATAGGGTGGGCGACATTGGGTGAGCCACTTTCTGTGACTGGGCCTCAGTTTCTACTTCAGTGACTTTAGGAAGTTGGACTAGATCCCTGAGTGGCCTTTCTGTTCTAAATTCTATGAGTCTATGCCACTAACCCTCTCTGGTCTTGGTCTGGAAAGTGCCAAGTTTCTCATGTAATTTGGGAATGGATTGAGAATCTTGCTGATTTGTCTGCCTTACCAACCTCCCTTTGGATCCCAGTCTGATAAATGAGGTGGATGATTAAACTGGGTCATGACTACAATTTTTGGTCAGAGATGAGGTGTGATTCTAAAGTAAGATGATGCATTTAAGGAGACGGAATGGGGACCTGAGTTTAAATTCTACCTCTAAGGCTTATGACCAATATGACCTTGAGAAAGTCTCTTAATTCTCCTGGAACTCACTTTCCTCATTGGAAAAAATGAGAGGATTGGACTAGGTGGTATCCTGTGATTGGTCCCAGGCTCTGAGACCCTTTTCCAGCTTGAATTCTGTAGTTCTATGACTTTTCTCATGAGGCAGCTTGGTGGAATTGTTAGAACTCAGGACTTGGGGCTAGATTTAAATCATGTCTCAGACTCTTGCTATCTTTGTAACCAGACAAATCACTTTAACCTGTTTGAGCCTCAGTTTTCTCATCTGTAAAATAGGGCTAATAATAGCCCCCACCTGATAGTGTTGTCATGAGGATCAAGTAAGATGATACATGAGTGTGAGCTCTTAGGCAGCTCCCAAAGTGGCATTAGTTGCAAAATGTTCTGAGGACGGGTAGCATCTCAGGAAGTCTCCTAGGTGACTGCTTTGGAGGGGAGAGCATTTGCACCCCCTCAGTCCTGCACCCCTGATCTACCTTGGCCTAGCCAGCTGGAGCAGGGTACACCCACTCTTAATTTTTTGCTGCCATCCTTGCTACTGCTATTGGCCTTATCCATTCCCAACCCAGCTCCACTTATTATGTCTGGATGGCAACTCTTGCTGAGGGGAGTCCAAGTGAGAGGATTGATTTCTTTTTTGTAAAAGAGCAAGTATGTGCTAAGCTGCTGTTTGTCTCAATCGGGTTTGGCAGGGAGGAAGATGAGAGGGAATGAGAATAGGAAGGGGGAGAAGAGGAAAAGAAGTTGCTGAAGGTCCTCTGAGGAATGCAGCCAGCCCTCTGAGGTGAAATCCTGTGACTTTTTGATGAGACAGGAACTTTCTACAGTTAGAATAAGCTCTGTTGGGCACAAGGGGAGAGTAAATTCTCCTCAGTGCCCACTAGGGACTGGAACTCTGAAAGGCCAGCTAATCCATGAAGCAGTAAATAAACATTTATTAAATGTATACCATGTGCCAGGCACTGTGCTAAGTGCCAGGGATTAAAAAAAAAAGAGGCAAAAAACAATCCCTGCCCTCAAGGAGTTTACAATTGAATTGATCGAGGATTCTAAACAGCCATTTAGTGGCCTCTGATCTTCTAGCAGAGGCTAGATTATAACTTGTGTAATTTGAAGCAGTGTATCAATTGATCGACAATCATTTATTAAGCACTTACTCTGTTCCAGGCATCGTGTTAGAGATATAAAAGCGAAAAATAGCACTCCTTCCCTTCAAGAACCTTAAATTATATTCAGGGGAAAGCACTCTGTACATATATATATATAAGTAGATAGAAAATATCTTCAAGGGCAGTTAGAAGGCTCAGTGGATAGAGCACTGGCCCTGGAGTCAGGAAGACCTGAATTCAAATCCAGCCTTAGATACTTAGTAGTTGTGTGACCTTGGGCAAGTGACTTAACCCTATTTGCCTCCATTTCCTCATCTGTAAAATGAGCTAGAAAAGGAAATGGCAAACCACTCCAGTATCTTTGCCAAGAAAACCCTAAATAGGGTCATAAAGAGTTGGACATGACTGAAATGACTGAATGATATGTGTGTGTATGTATATGTATGTAACATACACACACATACACACACACACACAGTAAAGACAAAGTAATTTCTTGATGGGAAGCATTAGCAAGAAAGACTTCATGTAGATGAGCCTAGAAGGAACCTAGGGATTCTAAGAGACTGGGGTAAGGAAGGAGAACATTCCAGGAATGAGAAAAGCCCAGGAAAAGACCCTGAGATAGGAGGTAGAATGTAGTATGTGAGGAAACAGCAAGAAAGTTAGTCTGGCTATAGAGTGCATGAAGGGGTATAATGTGTAGAAAGCCTGGAAAGAGAGGTTGAGTCAGACTACGGAAGGGCTTTTTGAATGTCAAACAGAGAGGTTTGTGTTTTATCCTGGAAGTGATAATCACCAGAGCTTCTTAAGCAGGGCAGTGAGGTCAATTCGGTGCGTTGGCAACTGTCGGGAGGATGAATTGGAAAGTGGAAAGACTGAGGGGTGAGACCAGTTAGGAGGCTACTGCTGTTATCCAGGCAAGAGGTGACCAGAGCCTGAACTAGCATTGTGGTTATGTGAATGGAGAGGGGGACAGATGTGAGAGATGGTGGTAGAATTGGCAAGACTGCATAAGTGACTGATTATTTGTGGTGGGGAAACTTGATGAGAGAGGATGAAGAGCTACAAATGATTTTGAGGTTATGAACTTGGGGGACTTGAAGGATGTTTTAGATTACATTAGTAAGCTACTTAGGGACAAGGGAAGTTTTGCTTTAGCCTTTGTTATCCTCATCACCTAGCTCAGTTCCTGGCACATTGCTCAGTTGTTTTTCAGTTGTGTCTGACTCCCGTGACCTCATTTAGGGTTTTCTTGGCCAAGATACCAGAATGGTTTATCATTTCCTTCTCCAGCTCATTTTACAGATGAGGAAACTGAGGCAAACAGGGTTAAGTGACTTGCCCAAGGTTGCACAAGTGTCTGAGGACAGATATGAACTCAGGGAGCAGAGTCTTCCTGACTCCAGGCTTGGTATTCTATTGCACTACCTAGCTACTGCTCCTGGCACATAGGAAGCAACAGATAAATTCTTGCTAACTGATTGTTGGTGGTGGTACCAATCAATAGCGAATTTAGGAAGAGGAGACTCTTGGTCAGGTACAAGTTGGACTACATGAACTATAGGAAAATGAACTACAGGTGAACAATAAAACTGGAAGGTACCTTTAGGGTATTCCAGTCCAATTTTTTCATTTGACAGATAAGGAAACTGAGGCTTAAGGGGGGTAAGTGACTTGCTCAAGTTAGAACAGGTAGTAAATGAACAAATTCTGAATTTGAACTCAGGTCCACTGATTCTAAATTTAGTACCTTTTCTGCCTTTGAGGTCACACACACACACACACACACACACACACACACACTTGCTTCTGTGCCCTCTTCAGCAGAGCTAGGATGCTAGGATTCAGGGAAGTGAAGGGGGAGAGTTTGCACTAACAAGATGTGCCATCCAGAGAAATTTATTAAGTGCACCCATGTACAAGGAGATGCTGTGAACATTTTATGCAATATGCATGTGACTTAAGTTTTTCTGTTTTCGAACCCATGGTGTGATCTTTCCTCCTTTGGTGGGTGTCATCGTAGTGGTAGCGGTGGTGGAGGGTGTCATTCTTGGCAGCAAGATATTATCTCTGAAATGGAAGTTCTCCTGCTACACGTTTTCAGATGGAGGGAGGACACTGCTCCCTGATTTTTTAAGTTGTGCACTAGCCATACTACGTGAACAGTGAATTGTAAAGGCTGAGTGTACATGAACAGAATTTGCTGTCCTAATCTAATAAAACAAGACAGCTAATCCTGTACATATTGAATGATATACATAACTGCTACTTTGTTGCTTGGTAATTAGGCACAAATAGTGAGCATTTCACATCAGTGACAATGATTAGTAATATTGTTTCACAGTCAAAACCAAGATTTTACAATTTTTCTTTTCTCACTTTGTTAGTTCTCCACTGTCTGTAGTCCGCATCAGACCTGACAGCATTACTTGCTACCATGTATCATTTAATTCTCATACATACACATACTGGTATTCATAAGAAATGTAGGAAATTAAACAGTGGATCAGGCATCAGAAGACCTGGGTTCTAGTCCTTCCTCTGCTATTTACTCGCTGTGAGATTTTGGGAAAGTCACTTAGTTTCTCTGGGCCTCTGTCTCAACTTTAAAATGAAGAGTTTGAATTAGATGATCTCTAAAGAGGAGATAGCCCAGCTCAAAGCCCTGATGATTTGGGGTTTTTTTTATGTTAAATGATTCCCTAATAACTACATTATCCTTCATTCCCTATTTTCTTGAACCATGGCCCATGACCCACGACTAAAGTTTCTTGTGCTTGCTTCATGTCCTTCTAACAGCCTCAGGCCTCTGCTATACCCCTTTCTCACACCTGAGGGGTCCTGGAATGGCACATCCAGCTGTTGCCTGCTCCCATCCCTGAGATGGTTGCCAGATGAGAACTCAGAGCCAAGGGAGTGTGGATGGCCTGCTGGGGAGGGAAGGGTGTGAAACAATGCAGTCCCCACACTGTGGAGATGGGGCGAGAGAGAAGCAGATATGAGATGGGTTGAAGGGGAAGGAAGGGAGCACAGTGAGAGTGGACTCTGGTTTCCTAGCAGGTGAACATCTTGGGATACATGAGAAGCATGGGATTAGGGTTAGAAAACAGAGGCCCTAATTAGTCTCTAAAAGGGAGGAGAGGGTGAGGAGATGAAGAGAGAGGAGCCTGAGGATAAGTAGACCTGTGTTCAGTCTGGGCAGACTCCAGGTTGCATGGCTGCAGTTAAGGGAAGCCTTTGACACTGGGACATTCAACTCTCCATCTTCAGCTGCTCTCTCCAAGAGGCTCTTTGGTAGTCAGTCACTGCTGGGCATGATCTAGAGCTCATCTTCTCCAGGGGATAGAGAGAAGAGAGACTTGAGTTAGGAGACCAATTAGGAGGCTGTTACAATAATCCAGGGAAAAAATGATGAAAGCCTCAACTAGGGTGGCTGGGAATGTGAAGGTGGTACAATTGACAAGATTTGGCAACTGGTTGACTTGGGAGAGGAAGTTGGAGAAGGCAGTGACCTTGATCGTTCTTAGGATTGTCTCCTACTCTGATGGTAAAGAGGGTTCTAGGGTGTACGGCCTGAGATGCGTCTGGGGAATGGACAACAAAGACTGAGACAGGACAGGAAGGTGAAGCTAGAGGCCCCAGAGTCAGCTTTTTGATTACTGCTCCATCTTGCCGAGGGCTGGTTCTGGTTACTTCTAGCTGCACCTGTTTATGTTCAGTATGTCTTGTGTAAGCTGTGCAGGTCAGCCCCCTCACTGGTGTGGATGATATCAGACACCAGGGCTATACTGGTGACCACAAAGGTGGTATGACCCTTTGCAGCTAGCCTTAATTCCATGACATATGGGCAATGGAAGTTCTGGCATTGGCAACACTAGAGTTAAGAAGGTAAGGTGAGTGATGTTGGAAGTGGGAGAGCCTATAAGAGAAGAGCCATAAGAAATGCCCATGCCAAGGGACAGTCTTGGGCAGGCAGATACACAATCATACATTTAGAGTTAGTTTGGATGTAGTCAGACCCCTCTCCATTCATCCCTTCCTCATGCCAATTTCCTCATCTATAAATGAAGAGGTTGAACTAGAAGGCTTCTGGTGTTCCTTCCTGTTCTTGAACTATCTTTCCTCATTTTAAAATGAGAAAACTGAGGCCCAGAGAAATGAAGTGATTTGCCCATGGTCACATGAGGGATCTGAGACAGAGCAGAGCTTTGAACACAGGACCTCTAATTCTAAGTTGAAATCTTTCCCCTACACCACTTGGACTCTCATCTCTAGGCTCTCAGGAATGTAATCTCCCCACTCAAGACCAGCAAGGCAAACTCACCATGGAAGGAAGGTCTCTGGGGCCCTACTTGTTTGGTGGAGGGGTCTAGGGTAAGAGGTGAGGGGAAGATACAAGGTGAAGTGTGATGCTTGGCCTACACCCTAGCAAAGAGCAGTGAAGGCAGCCAGGGCCAAGAACTCCTCCATGGTCTCCTCTGTCTCAGGAGTTGGCGTGGAGGGCTTACTGTAGACCACACTATGGCTCCTGTGAAGAATTACAATCATAATTATATCATTAAAATCCTATAAATGGACATTTATATATGGTGCTTTGAAGATTACTTTACATACTTGATCACATTCATGGACCACTGTTGGGACTCACTCTGGTTCTGGAAAGGGGGTTGGGGAGAGGGGTAAAGCATAGGACTGGGAGCAAAGTGTCCTGTGTTTAGCCTTGGCTTTGCCACCAACTTACTATATGACCTCCCACCTTTTTGTCCTAATCTTTTATGATTCTGTAACTCTGATTGATCATCAACATGGCAGTCAGGTAGGAGGACCTTGAAGTCATCCAAGGACACAGAAGTCATCCCGAGATGCAGAAGAGAGGCACCTAGGGTGGGTGGGTTGGGTGTCCCTGAGGAAAACTCTAGTATCAGGCTCTTCTAGAAATATAGTCACAGAACTAAAAATGACCTTAATGTATAGATAAGAAAACTGAGGTCCAATGAGGGGAAGTGATGTATTGATGGTCACCCAATTGAATAGCACTGGAAGTCTTCATTATTACACAGCTACATATATTGCAGACCACATACCCTGAAATGTTCCGTGGAAGCCAGACTTGAGGGTCAGGGTGGTTCAGTAGACAGGGCCTTGAATTTAGAGTTTGAAGACCTAGATTCCTATCTTGACTCTTGGCTAGTTGTGTGATGTTGGGCAAGTCTTTGTCTGTAAAATGGGAAGCGAGATTGGGCAAGGTTACCACCAACTTCCCTTCCCACTTTGCTTCTATGATCCTATGGTCATAACTAGTCAATCCATCAAGCAAGGTTCCTCCCATACCCTAAGGCTGATGTTATAAGAGTTGCACTCAGCTGGGGCTTTGATGGGCCCATCGAGTTCCCTGATAACTTCAACTCCATGAGAGTATCTGTTCTTTAGTCCTAGGAGGTCTTTGATGAGTGGTGTTGTGTTGGCCTTTGTTAATAGAAGAGGGGTTCCTATTAATTCCTGGCTCCAAAAAATGGCTGCCATGTTTTTATTTGTTTGACAAAGTCGGAGGCTGTTTGTGGACAAACTGTGGTGATTCTGAGAAGGATGATGCCAATAACTTAATGGCCGTGGTGAGAGAATGATTTTGGAGCAGGTTAGATTAGGGAGCCTTACTGGCAGCAACCCAGCAGAGGAGGAGAAACCATAGCTTAGGTGACTTTGGGCCCCTGTTTAGCAGTTTTTTACTGTGAGGCATGACAGTAGAGGTCAGGACAAGGCCACACTGGTAGAGATGTTGATGAACGCTAGGGGCTGGGAGAGGTTGTGACAAGGACATGCAGCCCTAGAGGGGAGAGGGATGGTTAGTGAGAAGGCTCTCGTCAGAGAAAGTTTCTCTACTTTGATGAATCTAGGATCTCACTGAGGTGGACATCCCCTCCCACAATGCAGATTGCAACCCATTCATGCCTTCTTATCCCATGCCATTCTTGTCTGTCTACCTTGTCTCCTAAAGACTGAATTGTATCAGAGGATAGACTTAGAGCTAAAAGCTCTAATTCAACCCCTTTCTTTAAAAAAATTTTTTTTCACTCAATTTTTTAAATTTCCAAATTTAAGCTCCAAATTTCCTTCCTCCCTTACCTCCCCCTCCTGGGATGGTAAACAATTTGATATAGTCAACTCCTTTGTTTTACAGATGAGGAAATTAAGACCCCTATGGTGGCAAAGTGGGTAGAGCCCTGGGCCTGGAGTCAGGAAGACTCATCTTCCTGAGTTCAAATCTGGCCTTAGACACTTACTAGCTGTGTCACCCTGGGCAAGTCATTAACCCTGTTTGCCTCAGTTTCCTTATCTGTCAAATGAGCTGGAGAAGGAAATGACAAACCACTCCAGTAGCTCTGCTAAGAAAACCCCCAATGGGGTCACAAAGAGTTGGACATGACTAAAAAAGATGACTGAACAACAATAAGCGTTATTGTCCCTATTTTACAATGAGGAAGCTGAGGCCCAGGGGAAGTGATTTGCCCATGATCACACAGGAAGTAGATGTCAGCTATGGGATTTGAACTCAAGTTTATTGACTCCATGGCTAGTTTTCAGTTCATATAAAGCAGCTTTATGTTACAGAGCTCAACCCTGACTACCTATTGGGAGAGGGAGAACCTGGCAAGCAGACTTATCCCTTCTTTTCAGGGCCACATTTATTGATCTCCCTTAGCTTCCTTGAGTACTTTCTTGATGCTTAGGGCTTCTTCTCCCTTCTATAGTCCAAGAGTTCTTAATGTGAGGCCCATAACTTGTGTGTATTTTTAATATTTTAATAACTATTTCAATATAATTAGTTGCCTTTGTAATCTTTTGTATTTTATTTTATGCCTTTAAAAACATCCTTCTGGGGTCCATAGGCTTTTCAGACTGCCAAAGGATCCATGACATCAAAAAAGGTTAGCTACAAGCTGAGACAACTTATTTTAACATCCCCTGAGGTCAAGGAGGAAATTTAGCTGAAGGCTATTATCTCTGGCCCAGTGTCACCCGCAGGGAATTTATTAAAAGTCTCATCCTCTGGAGTTTATTCTGGGCCCCCTTCCTGACCCCTATCATGAAATTAGAAGGCTGTGATCACTAAATTGGCAATTGACAACAGATTGGCAGGGTTAGCTGTTTTATCTGGGCCAGTTTCCTCATCTATAAAATGAAGGAATTGAACTAAGAGGCTTCTGCAGTCCTTTCCAGCTCAAGATCTAAGATGCTGTGATCTCTAAGTTGTTAGTTATGATCAGGGAAAAGGATCAACCCAGGAGCCATTGTGGGCTGTGCCCTGAAGACAATGGCCCCTTGTACTGCTGGGAAAGGAAACAGAAAACCTGTCCTGTTGTGGGTATGTGTGGGGAGGGGTAATTAGGGGGAGAGATCGTGGTGTGTCCACAGCTGGAATATTGCCAGAAAGCCTTAGTGGAACTGGGAATATCGAGAGAGGGGCACTACAGACTTTAGTGATACTAAAAAACATAAGAACAAGCTTCATTATTGGAAAAATTGGGAACTATATCCCCACCCCAAAAAAGATTTCACCTGCATCTTTGTTAGGGCTGTAGAATGTTTTCCTCATTCATGTCAATAGCCTTAACTTGACCATAATTGTCAATAACCCTAATCAGATCATTCACATTCAAAACAACAGTGCCTCACCATCCCTATTCAACCCCTCTTTTCAAACCCCATCCACCTTTCACTACCCAGCTAAAGCTCTACCTATAGTACTCTATTGGTATTTGTTGTAATACTCTATTGGCATTTTGATCTGTCCTAAACAGTTTGGGGCTAAGTTGCCCAAGAAAAATTAGTATAAATCCTTTTTGTATGCCATGGACTACTTTGGCAATCTGGTGAAGCTTAGAGGCCCCTTCAAAGAATAATATTTTTAAGTGCATAAAATAAAATGCAAAAGGATTGCAAAAGGAAAGCAATTATATTTTAGCAAATTTAGTAATTTTTTTTTCCTTTTCAAGTTCATGGGTAGCTTGAAATCTATCTGTCATCCTTTGGGGGGTGCATGGACTCCAGGTTAAGAACCCCTGGTCTAAAGAGACCTATTCTCTTTAAAGAATAGGAGAAAGAAAATCAGCTCCATGGATGCTGGAGTTGGATCTTTACTGGATGATTATTAGTTTTTCTTTTCTTAACACAATGAATTGTATGGTGCACTGGAAATTGACTAGGACATGGCATCAGTTAGATGCTATTAACTAACCAGTTGAAGAGGACACCCTTATTTTATTGTTAAGAGCTAAACACTTAGCCCTCCCTGTGTAGGCAGAGCATCTCTAGCCAGAAAGGCAGGACTATTTGAAAACTTTGTTTTTGTCATTGATCAGTGCCCAAACTGGTTTAGAAGTTAATCAACCACTAAACAAGTGCTTTTTAAACACCACTATATGTCCAGCAGTATGATGAATAAAAGCAAAATATTAGACATGATTCCTGCTCTCAAGGAACTTTTAACCTTCTTGGGGAAATAAGGTTAGTGCATGGAAATTAATTAACAATCTATGTGATAGAGACTATATGCAATTTAGGAATTCCAAGAAGGGCAAGATTTTCATGAAATAGTTGGGACTTTGGATGAGTATGGAAGGGTAGATGGGGTTTGAAAAAAGAAGTGGAATAGGTGTGGTGAAGCATTGTTTTGGATGTGAATAATCTGATTAGAGATATTGATAATTATGGTCAAGTTAAGGCTATTGACATGAATGAGGGAAACTTTCTACAGCCCTAATAAAGATGAGGGTGAAAATTTTGGGAGGGGGAGGGGGAGAAGGATATAGTTCCCAATTTTGTCAACAATGAAGTTTGTTTTTATGTCAGGAGGACTGGTGTTGAATTGGATGGTGAAGATAGGAAAGGTGAATTTGACTAGCTAATATAAATTTGGGGCTTTTTTGATAATGATCACATGGTGGTCAGAATGGGGTTATAAGTTTCATTACTCTAAGATGGAGCAGTCTAAGACCGAGGAAGGTGGATAATATTATGTAGTTAGGATGGTTGGCACCAATGATACAGTTAGAGACCTTAGTATTGCTAGGTGGCACCTGGGATGTTGTAATTGGCTGTTGCTAGTGTTGTTGATGTATTGAGGCTATTAACAATGATCAGAGTATCAATCAATCAATGAGCATTTATAAAGTGCTTACCCTATTTGAGCCACTGTGCTAGTCACTGGGATACAATGAAAAAACAAAATGAACCCCCACCTTCCAGGAGCTTATTTTATTGGATGACAAAAGCAAAATACATGCAAAATAAATAAAAATGGTTTTCATTGGGGAGAGAGCACCAGCACCTAGAGAGAATCAGGAAGGACCTCATGTAAGAGAAGCTTTGAAGGGAAGTAAGGGTTCTAAGAGGTAGAAATTAGGGAGTTTTGTTGTAGTTGTTGTTGTTCCATTGTTTCAGTCGTGCTGGACTCTTTGTGACCCCATCTGGTGTTTTCTTGGCAAAGATACTGGAGTGGTTTGCTATTTCCTTCTCTAACTCATTTTACAGATGAGGAAACTGCGGCAGAGTTAAGTGACTTGCCCAGTGTCATACAGCTAGTAAGTGAGACTGGATTTGAACTTGGGTCTTCCTGGTTCTAGGGTCCGGCACTCTATCCACTGTATCACCTAGCAGCCCCTATCATCATAGGATCATAGATTTCAAGCTGGAAGAAACCTTAGAAAACATTTAGTCCAACCTCATCCTTTTATAGAAAGAAATGGAGGGCCAGAATATGTGAAGATATGTGCCAAAGGTACTCTTGAGTTGGAACTATGATGGTGATTATGGTATTGGGCAACTCTGTTCTGACATTAAGGATTTTGCCAGTAGTATTCTTTGATAATGGAGGGATTTATGTTTCTGTGGGTTTCTTTGGCATTGGTGCCAATGTTAGTAGTGATGGCAGGACTCATTTTGGGGTGAATGGTGACCTGTAGCAAAGACTTGTTGGCAAGGAAAGTAGCATTGGTGTTGATGCGACTAGTGGCTTGAGTCATGGTGGTGCTCCAGTTAATAAAGATGTTGATGATCAATCAATCAGCAAATATTATTTAAGCACCTACTATATACTAGGATACAAAACCTAAACAGTCTCTGCCCTCCAGGAGTTTACATTCTACTGCGGGGATGGGGGTGGTATATAACATGTTCACAGCTAAATACATACGGAATATACAGAATAAATACTCAGTGATATGGGCAGGAATACTAACAATAGGAGTGGGGTAGGATAGGGAAAGCCTTAAAGGAAGTAGACTTTGAGCTGAACCTTAAAGGGAGAGAGAGGTTCTAGGAGGCAGAAATGAGAGTCGGAAATTCTCCAGCTCTAACAAAGATGAGGGTGAAACCTTTGGCACCTTCATGAAAGGGCACGAAGAAAGGAGATGAGGATAACAATGATGGAAGGACACTTTCTTTTAGGCCAAGGATAGTTAAGTGACTTGTATCCAAGGTACAGGAGAGGTGCTTTGGAGTCACAGTCACATTTGTTAGTTCTATTTACAAAAGATATAAACATTTTAAACCAAAGCCATGAGGATTTGCAGCTAGTCTCTTCAGATGCTGCTGCCAGAAATTGGAAAGGAGAGAGCCAAGACAAAGCCCAAGGCTCTATGGTACAGGAGAGTAAAAGGGGGGAGGGAGAGGAGGGTGAGTCCCTTCACACCTTCCTTTGACTTCTCTTGGCCCTCAGCTTCTTCCTTACTCCTTCATTTCACTGTCATGTCCAATACTTCTGCTGTAGAATCATTTACTGTCCTCTATCCTCCCCTGCCACTTTTCATTTCTTATGCATGGAAGAAGAATCATGGTTCAACCTGCCCATTTTTCATTTTAGGAAACTGAGCCCCAGACAGGTTAACTAACTTGTCCAAGGTCACACAGATGTAAGTGCCATACAGATGAGGAATATGAAGCTCAAGGACCTCTGACTCCAAAGCCAGGTCTCTTTCTGTAGACATTGCCCTTTACTAAGAGACAATTTATGCTGGCCTATCTCTTTTCTGGATCAGGCTTGGCTGGGGAGGAGGTAAGAGGGAGAAGGACACAGAAAGGTGGAGATGAAGAGGAAGAGAAGCTTCTATGAATGTTCTTTGGGGAATGGAGCCTGCTTCCCTGAGACAGAGGCAGAGGGGCCTGGGACAAGGACATTTCATAGAATAAGCTCTATGGGGCCCAGGAGAGAGAGTGAGTAGCCTTGAAGCCTCTAGGGTGTGGAGCTCTAGAAGGCTAGTCATTTAGAATGCTAGTTTGGGGCCTGAAGAGGATCACCTTAGGTCTTCAAACAGAAGCTAGATGACAGCTTGTCAGGGGATATTATAGAAGGGCTTCTTCTTCTTCTTCTTCTTCTTCTACTTCTTCTTTTTCTTCTTCTTCCTCCTCCTCCTTCTTTTTTCTTCCTCTAATCATCATCATCATCATCATCATCGTCATCATCAACCTTAGAATCACCAAATCACCTTATGTAAATTATCTCAGTGGAACCTCCCAACAACTCTGTAAGACAGTTGTATTATATTATAAGTATTTTCTCCATTTTACAGATCAGGAAATAGCCTCAGAAAGATGAAGTAATTCACTTAAGGTCACAGAGCTAGCAAGTGTCAGAACCAGGATTCTAACCTCAGTCTTCCTGACTCCAGGTCTCACACCCTTATCTACTACATCACATTGCCTCTTGATGTGGCTTTTTCCATCTCTGACTCTACAGGTATTCTAAATAGCTCCAGGTTTTTTTTACCTTCAAATCTGCCCTGGTCCCCTTCCCCCAATCTATTTGGTATAAGAGAAATCTCTTCCTCATTTCCCATGTTTCTAGTTCTCTTCAAGTAGACTTCTCAGTAGATATGGAAGTTCCCAATCCAAGATGATTCTTTTTGGATGAGTGAGAAAGGAAGATGAGAGCATTGTTGATTTAAGAAACTGTGTTAAAAATCAATGAAGATTTAGTAACATGCCACTTCTAAAGAGTTGGGGGCCCACATAGCTAGCCTAAAAGCCCCCATTTCTATTACTTTTTTTTCCAACCAGTACAGGTTGCTTCTGAAAAAGGGATCTCCTCCTGTTAGTATGACCAGTTAGGAGGACTCTGTTTCGTATTTGAACTTTTCATCTTTGCCTTCAGGGCTCTGATCTCCATTCCTCTGCTTCTGGGCTTGCCTACATCTGTGCCTGTCTCTCCTTTGGAAAACCATAACCATATGGCACTTCATCCTCTTATTCTGTTTTTCATACAGATCCAAAAACATGAAATATCTTCCCAGCACCCAGGGGGTGAACTGCCTCCTCTAGGGCTGACTGGGTCCTGTGAGGGCGGACACTTAGCTACCTTGGGAAGTTCCTTATAAAAGACAGTGAGCCTGGGATCTTGCTTGGGTTTTCCTTGTAACTCTAGGTAGGAGGAACACAAGAAAAGAGGTAGACAGGACAGAGAGAGATGCAGAATAGGAGAGAAAACGGAACAGGGAGACTGGTGGGGGAGGGAGTGTGGGTGTATACTGGGGCTAACTTCATTTCCTGCCCAAAGGCTCTCGGCAGCTTCCACTTTCCTTCTTTCTATCTGAGTAATTTCTCCTTCACTCTTCATTAGAAGGCTCTGGAAAAAGAGGTGAGAGCTCCAGAACCCACCACTATCACTCATCTTCTCCCTTCTCTTGGCTGTTGGGATGGAGTGGGAGGATGATAAATTTAGGGCTATGAGGGGCTTTGAGGCCATCTGGTCCTAGGATTACAGGACCAGAATTAGAAAGGATCTCAGAGGCTGTCTACCCCAACCTTTCATTTTGCATGTGAGGAAACAGAGTCTCAGAGAGGTTAAGGCACTTGCTCAAAGTCACACAGATATTTATTAGGTGGCTGAGACAGGTTAAACCCGAGGTGTTCTCATCCCAGATCATGACATTAGGCTGCATTTCTGTTCTGTGCACAGTGTGGCAGGGAAAGTGAGTCAAAGTAGTTAGAATACCTCCCTGCTCCATGTACAACTGGAGGCTATGATTTTGCACAGGCATAAGCCACTAGGATAACCCCATAACATTTAAGACTAATGGAAGACCCGAAACTCCTCTGTGTGTGTGTGTGTGAGTGTGTGTGTGTGTATGTGTGTATGCGTGCGCATACAAGTATGCATGTATATATGTGTGTGTAGGGGGTGGAGAAGGTAGACAGGCCTGTGGTAGCCACCTAAGTCCTCATATGACATGGGTGTATTGTAATGGAAGCTGGGAATGGGGAAGTAAGAAGAAGATTAATATTTTGCTTCAATTCTTGTTCCTTCATGGCTAGCGGACTAGGTCTTGCTTCTTAGCCTAGAAGGATTGCGCCTGGATAGACTGGGATTGTTTGGGGGAGAGTTTTCCCTATTTGGGGGTGGTCACTGGACATCCACATAAGTCTTTCTTCCTGCCTCAGTCTCCCCAGTCCCTTCCCAGTGCCAGGGACTCTGAGCAGATGGAGTAGATTTGGAAATTGGCCCAGGTGCTTGAGTCCTCATCAGGCACATTTAGATGCTCACAATGAGACCTAGATTTTGGGTTTTGTCATGGGGCTGCCCTGGCTGCTGACTGGTCTCCTCTGGAGTGGGTTATATGAAATAGCATTCTCTTTGTTACATCCTGTGACTGTGGCTCACTTCCTCCAGAGGGGCAGGAGGCAGGCTGCCAGATGGGTTGGTAGGGGAGGGTATGTGTGGAAGTGGGTAGGTAGGTAGGTGTATGAGTTCATGGGCCTGATCAGGGAGAGGGGAAGGGGCTGGGATGGGGGTCTAAGATGAAGAGAAGTCAGAAAGAGCCATCAAGGGGTTTAGCTGGCTCTGGAAGGAAGGGAGGAGTGGGAAAGGAACTGGGCAGAAGGATCTTAAGAATTCCCCATAGCAATTGGATTTGGGTGGAATTTGTCACCGTGTGGGAGGGGAAAGGAAAAGAGCAGAAGGAGAGAGGGGAGAGGAGGCAAGTGCAGCAGCTGGGAGGCTCTGGAAGCAGCCTGCCTGGGTTGTGCCCACAGCAACAGGCCCCAGGGAACAGAGCCAATGGCCTCAGAGCGGCAGGTGGGCAGGGCAACGCTGGCATGCCTGAAAGGCAGGAAGCTTCTTGGAGCTGGGGAGGTGGAAGGGAAAGCCATGTTTGTGGAATAGTCAGTATTTTCCCCAAAATCATTGTGAAGGGAAGTCAGGGGGACTTCCTGCCTGGGCTTGGAGGATGGGGGCGGGTGATGAGGCTGAAGAAGGGTAAAATGAGGTCATGTGTGTAAAGTGAACTGGAAGGAGAGCGAACAAATGTGAGTGTTAGAAAAAGTTGGGACCAGGAATGGGAACCTGGGATCCAGTAGTGAATCTGGAAGCAACAAACGAGGGTTTCATGATAATTTAGGATCCAGATGAAGCCCACTATCCCCTGCTGACCCCTCTGCCTCTCCTCTGGCAGGTGGAGCCGCTTGGATCCCAATCCTACAGACGGACCGCATCTTACCAGGGGCTTGACGCTGGGATTTGTGGATTTGCATGTGTGTGCTTTTTTTTTTTTCTGAAGTTTAAAATTTTCTTTTAAAAAAAAATTACCCAAAACCAACAAATCCAGCTCACCCCTCCCCAGCCAGCCTCCTACCTCTCAGATAGCCCACGATGCCCTCCAGTGGTGCCACCACCGTGGACAGCAGCAGCTCCAGCCTGGAGAGGGACGAGGACCGCAAGGTAGGCAGCTGCTGCGGGCCAACTGTCTTGGAGCCTCTTGGTAATGAAGAACCTTGGGAAGGGAGAGAAGGATGCATGGGGTGACATGGCTTGGTGGAGGGAGGAGGAGATGGCATAGAAGAAGTACATAAGGAAACTAACCAGATGCTTGATGGGTACCTATATAGATGCTTCTTGCTCTATTCTACATCATTGCTGCTCAACCCTTCCTGCTTCCTGCCCTCCCCCAGCTGCTTGGCTGTCTCCCTAAAGGTATATAGGAGAAAAAGTAGTTGGATTTTGGCAAGATTGGTGAGCTTTACTAAACAACAGAATCCGCAGTGTATTCTGGGGGACAAACTGAAAAAGCCATGCTTAACCCTCACGTTCTGATGCAATGGAAAGACCACTGGACTTTTGGTTTCTAATGTTGGCTCCAGCTATGTGATACTGAGAAAATTGTTTAACTTCACTTAGCCTCGGTTTCTGATCTATAAAATGGGGACAGGAATAGCTGTTGCTGTGAGGATGCAATGAGATGACCAATGTGTTTTGAAAAGCTGTACGTGACTATACAAACGCAGTATAATAAATAAAGCACAGGTGGTAGGATGGTTTTTCAAAGGGATTGAAAGGTTGTCTCCCTCAGATAGGGAAGGACATGATCTCAGCGGTGAAGGTCCCATGAGCCTGAGTAGAAGGAATCAGGGGTTACAGTCAACCCAGGAATCCTCCTCCTTGGGGCAATTCCTGACTCCTCTTTCTGTCTGTCTGCCAAGCCCATCATTAGATGTGCGTTCACCAACTTGCTTAGCTTCTAGCCTGTGTCCAAGCTGAACATCCACAAGATCTGTCATCAACCCCGTCAGGTCCTGCCTCCACCTGCCGCCATGATGTGTGGCCTTGATATTGGCTTAGACAGCAGTATTGGAGACATCCACAGAAAAGACAAGACACAGACAATGTGCAAGCACATGATAGCACAGTTACTAAAATACATATACACAAACACATACAACTGCCAAGAAAGCCCAGTGCACACGCACAGAGATCTGAATGTGTCTGAGCAGAGGAGACTCACCTCCTGGTAATCTGTTCCCATCAAGTTGAGTCTGAGGTGACAGTTCAGGCAGACGTGTCAGAGGGAACCTGAAGAATTGGGATGAATGGTGTGGGAGAGGCTGGGGACAGGAAAATACCAAGAGGAAATGAGAAGTGACAGGTCAGAGTCAGTGGTTAACGTAAAGAAGAGAAGCAAAGAAGGAAAAGGATAAAAACAGTCTGGAACAAAAGAGTGTGATGCCCGGTTTGGGGGTATCAGTGCTGCTCTTGGCTGATTGAATGACATGGGCTTATATGTATGTGTGGGGGGGAGCTATTTTTTTCTGGACTCATATTTAGGCAGAATTCTTTCCCTCCCTCCTCCACATTCATTTCCTGGGAGAAGAGAATCACACGATCATAGATTAAAACTGGCAGCACACGAGCATAGATTTAGAACCGGAAGTCATCCTGTCCAAACCTTCGATTTGTAGGTGAGGCCTAGAAAAGTGAAAGTGACTTGTCCACATTCACACGTTTTCTCAGGGCAGTGGTAAAGTCAAGGCTAACTATGGAGCACTTCCTTTTAGAGAGACTCCCCCCCCAAGGCTTTGGCAAGAGCAAGGTCAGCACGGCCAGAAGCGTCTGTAGCAGGTTAAGGATGCTGAGAAAGGATGAGCTGAGGTTGCTTAGAAACAGAGGGGAGAAGAAAGGTGAGCAATATAGAACATGATACCCTATGTTTGGACAGTGCCTTACAGGTTACAAAGCATCCTCTTATAAAGTCATACCCAATGCTGCTCCAACCAATATCATTTCATGATGCCATTAATATATTATAACTGAACTCCATTCCAATGTCACAAATCTCTACAGTAATTTAGTTCCATTTATGACACTTCCTATGAAACTAACTGCCCTCATTAACAATTTTTCACATACTCTCCTGTCTTAGAGAAATCAATTAATGACATTAGGTGAGATATGCTTGTGCATGATTTCATTTGAGGCTCACAATAATCATAGAGGTCACTAGAACAGGTATAATTAAACCAGTTTTACAGTGACAGTATATCATAGTGGTCAGAACCAACTTGGAGTCAAGTCTCCTCTCTGACATGTACTGTCTGTGTGACCCTGGATGAGTCTCTTAATCTCAGTGCCCTAAGTTACCGAATAAGTACTGACCTACCTAGAAAGCGTCTCCTCAGCAGGACTTCCCTATATTGACAAAGTCACAGGCCTGGAAAGAAAGAAAGAAAGAAAGAAAGAAAGAAAGAAAGAAAGAAAGA
>NW_020946172.1:0-26857 GCF_900497805.2 Vombatus ursinus
TCTCTCTCTCTCTCTCTCTCTCTCTCTCTCTCTCTCTCTCTCTCTGTTTCTTTCTGTCTGTCTCTCCCTCTCCCCTTTCTCTCTTTCTCTTTCTCCCTTTTTCTCTCTCCCTCCTCCTGTCTCTTTCTCTCTCCAATTTATATTTGGGTCAGATTTACTATTTTGTTGGCACCAGGGAACTTCCAGCATGGAAACTTGTCAGTTCATCTGTAACTTGAGCCAGTGAATTGCCCAGGGTCACATAGCTCCTCTGGTTCAGAGACAGAATTTGAACAGGACTTCTGACTTTGCTGCCTCTCCAGATCACTGTGTATGTCTACATATAGACATTAGTAAATATGTGTTTATCTGGACACAGTGTCCAGGTGAGCTAGATTGTATATTTTTAAATGGGAGGCATCTGCCTTCAAGGACAGATGTGTCAGTGTATACTGTATCCATGGTTATATATACATGGATATGTCTGGTGTATAGATTTACCTAGTATAGGAGTATGTATGTATAGAATCAGCATGCAGGAAAGCACTTGGAGAGGTCATTTAATTCATCCTTTAACCAGAGTGCCATCATCTGGGACAGATGAAAATAAATATTCATCCTTTTTTTTTCATTAAGTGTATTATTGATACTCTTAAAAAATTCATCTTCATTTCTCAATGGTTCCCTTCCCATCCTGTCCCCATAGAACCTTCCCTTAAAATAGCCAAGTCCCGCTAAGGAGAAGAAATGAGCACATTAGCCATATCCAAATATATATTATGTATATATATTATATATATACACACACTATATATACATATATGTACATATGTACATAAGTACATACACACACAGACACACACACACATATATAATTCCACACCTATAGCCCACTAGCCTCTCTGCTGTCACTTCTCTGAATTCATGATTGGTCATTGAATTGCCCAGAATTTTGGAGTCTTTCAGTCTTGTTCTTCTTTACATTAGTGTATTCATCATGTAAATTGTTCTCCTGGTTCTGCTTATTTGTCTCACCATCCAATCCAAGACCTTCAGGTATGGGAGACTACACAACCCATCGTGGCCTGACAGCTCTTAATGTCAGCAGGTTTCCCTTAGCATTAGCTTGAGCCCCTCGTGCTGTTCACCATTTTCCTAGTGTTCAGACCTCAGAGGAGGCAGAGCCCAGATAGTTTTCATGCTGGTGGGAAGCAGCCCTGCAGAACCCCCATGTTATGGTGAGTGGAAGGCTATGGAATGGCGGAAGAATTGCTTTCATCTGACATACACAGACACACTCACAGACACATACACAGCAGCAGCAGCAGCAGCAATGTGTGCAAGATGGCTCTGTGCTGAACTGTGTTGGGGAGTAGTGTGACTCCTATGAGAGGATAGAGCTGGACAGCTTGTCCCAGTGGTAATTCTTTCACAGGGCTGCAGTGGGGGTAAAATGGAAAGGGCACATGATTGGACTCAGAAGACCTGGTATTTAATCCTGGTTTTGCCACTAATTTGCTTTGTGACCTTTGGAAGGTGATATAACCTCTCTGAGATTCAGTTTCCTTGTGTGTTCCTATCTTAAAAGGTTGTCACCAGGATCAGTGCAGTGTAATCCTAAGGCATTACATAAATGTGATTTTTCAGTAATGGTACTTACCCTCCCCCCACCTTCCCTCCCGTATAACCCTCTGTGCCCCTCCTTTGGCAGCAATGCTAGTGTAAGGTTAAGTCTTGTGAACAGGGAGCTGACCCCCGTTCTTAATGACAGTGGGTATAGTCCTCAGTGGGCAATTTACTAGACCACTCCTGAACTTGGAGGAAGGACTTTGAGCTTGTTAAGTCTAGGATCTTGACTTCTTTAAGTCTTTTCATAATTCATGGATTACAACCATTTGATCATCTTTGTGGTTCTCTGAACCACCTCCCAGTTATGGATACAACCTTCTAGAAAAGGACTGACAAAGGTAGATAAAGCAGGCAAGGATTGTGTTTCTCCTATAAGTGATCCAACTTTTCTGCTTTGTGTAGGCAAGAATATTCTTTCGACCATGCCCCTAAGCACTGATGCTTTGGTGGAAGCTGGACGCTAAACTCGCAAAGGGGACATGATCTGTGGTGAGTCTAAGCGCTCAGTTGTTTTCAGACTATCCCATGCCCTAGCTTCCTGAAGTGTGTGTGGGGAGTTAAAGCAAAAGGACTTGTGTGCGATTCACTCAGTTATTGTTAGTCTTTCTCGGTTGAGTCTGACTTTCCTGTTTGACCCTGTTTGTGTTTTCTTGGCCAAGATCCTGGAGTAGTTTGCCATTCTTTTCTCATTTTACAGGAGAAACTGAGGCAAAAAGGTTAAGTGACTTGCCAAGGGTCACACAGCCAGTAAATGTCTGAGGCCAGATTTGAATTCAGGAAGATAATGAATCTTCTTGACTCCAGGCCTGGTATTCTATCCATTGTGCAACCTAGCTACCCTTAGGCAGACAGAAAATATATGTCTTCCAAGACAGAATGTAAGAGGTGAAGAGAGGAGGTCCCTTCTTTTCCTTAGCTTGGATTTCATATTGTTAGCATTTTCCCAGGCTGAAAGAGTGTAAATATAGTATTATACTCTTATCTATGTGCTGTGGTTTTAGGTTAAAACAACGACTACAACAATAATTTGCATTTCCTGTTCGTATTCACCTGTGGTCCACTCTGACTCTTGGATCTTTTCAGCCTTGCTTATTTATACATAGCTTCTTTTCTCTAAGTATATGACTAATTCCTTTTTCTGTTCATTCTCTTCACTTTTCAGACTTCAGACTTTACCCCACCTTTCTTTCTAATGTTAATCCTATACTTACAGGCACTAGCCCACCACCCACATACTGATGGGTCTAACACTGAGCCCAGGACTTCTCCTTTGGGGACATTATAAAAGGGTGAATTTTCTCAAGAAGGGCAGTAGATTCTTGGCTCCCAGTCTTCCAGGCCATTTGGAGCATGATCCAGCCTCCATCTGAATCTGTGCTCCCTGGCACATGGCAGTGGTTAGCAGACAACTAGCTTCAAAATATCGAGTGGGACTGCTTTGATGATCATGGTTCAAAAGATGTGCTCGTGGAGAAAAAGGAACTGGCAGAGAGACTGAATGAATTTTTTGCCTCTTTAGTGAGATTCCTTCCCACTCCTACAATGACCTTTGAAGTAGATAGGTTGTGGGTGCTGAATCAAGCTATGGTAAATGCATGAGGCAATTTAAACCTAATCAACAAACCAGGTGTGGTGTCAATCACTGGTGCTTCTGACTTTGAAAGAAATTCAAAGTGGAATTATTGAAGATATGGTGAAAACATGTAACTTGTCCTTATAAATAGTCACAGTTAAAATATTGGACAACTGGTGGATTATCAGTATGAGCCCCACCCCCACCCCCACCCCTGTTCTTAACAAGGGTTTTATATCCAGAGAGGATCCTGAGAGTTAAAGACAGACCATTGAGACTTCCTTTCTTACCAGGCAAGCTAATGAAATCTATAGTAAAGGGTAAGGTCACTGAATATTTATACAATTCAACCTACTGGGAAAGGGCTGCTTCAAGAAGAAATCATTCCTGATTAATTTGCTAGAATTTTCTAAAGGGATAAAATCAGCATGTGGAGAAAGATGAATCAATTCAGGTCTTTGAAAGCCTTTAACAAGGTTCCATTCTAGAGATGGGGGAGGGGAAGAGCAGGGAGCACTGTTTAGTCATGGAGAGGGAAAACCCAAAAAACCTTGGATAGGGAGGTCACTTCTCTGGTCAGAGGAGATGAGATGGACAGTGGGGCCCTCCAGAGAATTACACAGCGGCATCTCTGTACTTGAAGATGAGATAACCTCAGTAAATAATATTGCAAACCTTAAAGTGCTATAGAAATGTTAGCTATTATTATCGTCACTGAGCTCTTCCAAGTGATGAAATGAGTAGCTGAAGGATATAAACTGCAGGAAAGCCTCAGGAGTCTGTGAATGAAAGGGTGGCAGACTATATACAATGGAAGGAACGAGATGGGGGGGGAAGGGGAGAGATCATCACAATTGAGCTTAGAGAGTGACAGGCTCTGAACTGTCAGTTCTGACTCTGAAATGGGACCTAGGAGTAATGGTAGACAGTTCTCTGGAGACATCAGCCCAATGTTCAGGTTCAACCAGAAAGACCAACAAATCTCTTAGATGTCCGTGGGAAAGCCATTGGGAACAAAACAGAAAACATTCCACTTGCCCTCCTACTATACGTGTGAGAGTCAAGTTGCTCTCCCCTGTGTTGTATGGTATACACATCTCAGTGCTGTATTTGAAGGAAGAATAGTAACAGCTGTAGTACTTCAGGAGTTACAAAGCACTTTATATATCCAGTAACTCATTTGAGCCTTACAACCACCCTTTGAGGTAAGTGCTGAGGGTCTCAGGATTCCCATATTACAGATGAGCAAACTGAGGCCTACGATAGTGAAATAACTTGACAAAGGAGATGCAGATAATGAGTGGCACAGGCAGGATTTGAATCTATGTCCATTTATTTCAAATCCACAACTTCTTCCCGCTTCACCATGCTGCCATCCCAAGGGGGCTGGTGGTAGGGCTGATGAATGGGATTGTTAGAACAAACTTCGACTGGCTCCTGAAATGCTAAGATTATGTCAAGTTGGGGCAGTTGCCACAGCCAGCTTCTGTGAAGGGCTCTGAGCTGCTGCTGCTGCTGCTGCTGCTGAGGTAGGGTGGGATGGGGGGTGGACTAGTGACTCAGAGAGGCAGCGGTTGGGAAGAAGGTGGCTGCTAAAAAAGACCTCCCCACACAATCAGCCCTGTCATTGGGGCTCGCTGCCTGGCAACAACACCCACTCCTCTGGTTCTACCACCCACCACCCCCTACCACCCGCTAGGCTGCAGTTTGCCCTTTAGTAATCTCTTTTCCCCTTCAAGGATGTCCTTGATGTTGATCAGCATCCTGGTTTCACCCAGATACAAAATGTTGATGGGGGGGGGAGGAAGAAGACAGATGGCATCCTGTGATCGGCCCCAGGCTCTGCACCCCTCTTGGGATGGACCCAAATGAGAAGAGGATGAATTTGGACCAAAGAAGTACTACTTTTTGCAGGCATAGTAAAGATACAGAAGTTATTGACTAAATCATTATGAATCACTAAAGGAAACTAGGGTGATTGTGGGAAATCCCTAACATTCTGTCATTACCATCTGAGGGGGTGGGGGTGTGGGGAAGACATACCTTTTTGTCTCCTGTCCTTTGGTACCACAATCAGAGACAATCTTCTGGCCCAGGTCTATCTTCTCTCTCTACCCCCTACCACACTCCCAACATTGCAGATGAACACTGGGCTTTACTTGAGATGATCCCGTGTATGCATTGGGCTTCTGTTTGTGTTTTTTTCTTTTTCATAGAAATAGATTTTGGTCCCATAGGCTTATAGATCTAGAGGAGGAAGGGACCTTAGAGGTCATTGAGTTCACCTATCCCCTCTCTCCCATTTTACAGTAAAGGAAGCTTGGTCATCAAGGGTTTAATCGACTTGTCCAAGGTCTTGTAGGTAGTTAGTGGCAAAGTCAGGATTCAGACTCAAGCTGAATGGACTGTGACTCTGGAATCCATTATAGAACTCTGGGGGCTGAATTGGGAAATGTCAGAGAAAAAGGTGTTCCGCCCTGGACCCCTCTAGCACCTTCAAGAGGCAACCCAGCATAGTAGAAATGGAGTGGGAGGGAGGAAGGGAAGGAGGGAGAGAGGAAAGAAGAAAGGAAGGAGGGAGGAAGGAAAAAAAGGAGTAAGGAAAGATTAAATGCCTACTATGTGCCAGATGTTATGCTAAATGCCTTATAAACATCTAATTTAATCCTCACAACAATCCTGGAAGTTAAATGCTATTACCATCCCCTTTTTACAGTTGAGGAAATAGGCCAACAGAGGTTAAGTGACTTGCTCAGGGCCACACAGTGTCTGAGGCCACTTTTGCCTTCTAGTTTCATGACTCAAGGCCCAGTGCTCTGTCCTCTACACCACCTTGTTGCCTAAGGGGAATTAGGATATCTGGCTTTTCTAGTCTAGACTCCTACATGCCCTTGAAAAAAGCCACTTAAACCTTAAATGTAAAATAAGAAGGTTGGACTGGATCCTGGAAGCCACACACCTCCCCTACCTGAAGTATCTGATCATCTTGTGATTCTGTATTTACTTTGTATAGACATACATATACACACTGTTTCACCTGATAGAAAGTAAGCATCTTGAGGCCAAAGACTGGTTTGTTTGGGTTTTTTTGTCTTTATATCTCTCTGAGCCTAGCATAGAGCCTGGTGCATAGTAGTTGTGTGACAAATGTTTTTTGATCAATTGACAGATATGCAATAGAGTGTGAGATCAGGTAGCAGAAGACCTGGAGTAGAACCCCTTTCTGTGACCTTAGGCAAGTCCCCTTACTGGGATTCAGTTTCCTCATGTGTAAAATGAGGTGGTTGTACTTAAATAGTCCTTGAGGTCTCTTTGGCCCTCTTTGGTTCCTTGGCATCTGTGTTCTTCTTGACTTTCTATGTATTTGTGCCTTCCAAGGCCCACACTCAACTTGTCTGTCCTATTTGTCTCATACGGCTTTAGAAGAATTCTTCGGACATCCCCAGGGACTGCAGACTCCCGCCCTTGTTCTTCTGAGTCTAGAGCTGAGACTGCTCTTCTACCCCAGTGCCCTGGGGCTCAGCAGCGGCTGTGGCTATACTTTGGCTCCTAAGTGAGAGGAGCAATGGGGTTGAAACCACAGGCCTGGAAGCTGGCACACAGCGATTACTTCTAATAGTTTTATTACCATCAACAATGTGGTTATTGCTGCCACCAGCTCCCTGACAGCGGCTCTCCTCCCAGATGCTGGTGGCCGAGGGGCCTGGCCTAATGTGGCCACACAGGCTGGGAAGACCAATAAGGCTTGCTAATTGTGTCTGGGTTTCTCTCCTGTCTGCACCATTCTGTCTGCATAAGAACAGCAGAGCTGGGAAAGGACTTCAGAGATGATCTGGCCCAACCCACTCATTTCACAGAGGAGGAGACAGAAGCCCAACAAGGGAGGAGGTTAAGAATTATTGGCTCATAAATTTATAATTGCAAGGGACCTCAGAGGCCACCAAGTTCAGCTCCCTTGTTTTACAAATGAGGAAACTGAGGCTGAGAGAATCTAAATGACTTATTCAGGGTCATACAACTAACTAGTAAGTATCTGAGACAGGATTTTAACTCAGGTCTTCCTGATTCCAGGATCATTGTTTCATCTCATGTGCCACTTAGCTTGCCCAGTGCCATACAATTAAATAATAATTGAGCTGGGACTAAAAATCAGGCTTCCCAGTTTCTAACCTAGGGCATTTAACACTGGGCAACCCCCACTTCACTTTCCCTTGGTCACTGTGGTTCCTTCCCAGGAGCCTATAAACACTGTAGTATTTGGCTCAATTCTATTCAACAATCGCTTAGACATTTATTCATTTACTTGTTGTTATTCAGTCATGTCCTACTCTTTGTGACCCCATTTGGGGTTTTCTTGGCAAAGATACAGGAGTGGTTTGTCATTTCCTTCTCCAGCTCATTTTACAGATGAGGAAACTGAGGCAAATAGGGTTAAGTGACTTGCCCAGGGTCACACAGCTAGTAAATGTCTGAGGCCAGATTTGAACTCATGAAGGTGAGTCTTCCTGAGTCCAAGCTGGGTACTCTATTCACTGCACCACCTGGCTGCCTATTCATTTATTAAGCACCTGCTATAGGCCAGGCACTGTGCTAGATGGGGCTAAGCAGGGTACAAAAGTAAAAAATAAAAATAAGACAGTCCCTAGCCTTGGGGGAACTTAAGATAATTGGCTACAAGGCCTCAGATTTTGTTGTAGGAAATGTTTGCAGGGGGAAAGGACCTGGGAATAGGGACAATTGGTAATTTGAATTCAGCCTGGAAGCAGTGTCTCAGGGATAGGGGTAGAGGGAGCCAGAGAGAGAAAGTGATTGATGGGCACCAGAAGTGTTGGAGATGTGATATATTCCCATGGGGGTTGGCAGGAGTCACATAATAGGAGAGACTTGGAATCAGTCATAGACTGTTAGAGCTGGAGGGGGCTTTTGAGGTCATTTAAACCTGAGCTGGCTCAGCCTAGTTGTGTACGTAGCCACTCCTCTGCTTGAACCAGATGTAGTGGGAAGAGCTCTGGGAGAGCCTGGAAGCAGGAAAGAAGGGAGACAGTGTGCTGATGCAGAACCTGAGCCACATGGCATTTGTCTCCTCAATCTCAGGAGTTCCACCTAAAACCAAATAAATGTTTCAGGTGCTATTCTAGCCCCTAGGGCTAATAGGGTGGGCGACATTGGGTGAGCCACTTTCTGTGACTGGGCCTCAGTTTCTACTTCAGTGACTTTAGGAAGTTGGACTAGATCCCTGAGTGGCCTTTCTGTTCTAAATTCTATGAGTCTATGCCACTAACCCTCTCTGGTCTTGGTCTGGAAAGTGCCAAGTTTCTCATGTAATTTGGGAATGGATTGAGAATCTTGCTGATTTGTCTGCCTTACCAACCTCCCTTTGGATCCCAGTCTGATAAATGAGGTGGATGATTAAACTGGGTCATGACTACAATTTTTGGTCAGAGATGAGGTGTGATTCTAAAGTAAGATGATGCATTTAAGGAGACGGAATGGGGACCTGAGTTTAAATTCTACCTCTAAGGCTTATGACCAATATGACCTTGAGAAAGTCTCTTAATTCTCCTGGAACTCACTTTCCTCATTGGAAAAAATGAGAGGATTGGACTAGGTGGTATCCTGTGATTGGTCCCAGGCTCTGAGACCCTTTTCCAGCTTGAATTCTGTAGTTCTATGACTTTTCTCATGAGGCAGCTTGGTGGAATTGTTAGAACTCAGGACTTGGGGCTAGATTTAAATCATGTCTCAGACTCTTGCTATCTTTGTAACCAGACAAATCACTTTAACCTGTTTGAGCCTCAGTTTTCTCATCTGTAAAATAGGGCTAATAATAGCCCCCACCTGATAGTGTTGTCATGAGGATCAAGTAAGATGATACATGAGTGTGAGCTCTTAGGCAGCTCCCAAAGTGGCATTAGTTGCAAAATGTTCTGAGGACGGGTAGCATCTCAGGAAGTCTCCTAGGTGACTGCTTTGGAGGGGAGAGCATTTGCACCCCCTCAGTCCTGCACCCCTGATCTACCTTGGCCTAGCCAGCTGGAGCAGGGTACACCCACTCTTAATTTTTTGCTGCCATCCTTGCTACTGCTATTGGCCTTATCCATTCCCAACCCAGCTCCACTTATTATGTCTGGATGGCAACTCTTGCTGAGGGGAGTCCAAGTGAGAGGATTGATTTCTTTTTTGTAAAAGAGCAAGTATGTGCTAAGCTGCTGTTTGTCTCAATCGGGTTTGGCAGGGAGGAAGATGAGAGGGAATGAGAATAGGAAGGGGGAGAAGAGGAAAAGAAGTTGCTGAAGGTCCTCTGAGGAATGCAGCCAGCCCTCTGAGGTGAAATCCTGTGACTTTTTGATGAGACAGGAACTTTCTACAGTTAGAATAAGCTCTGTTGGGCACAAGGGGAGAGTAAATTCTCCTCAGTGCCCACTAGGGACTGGAACTCTGAAAGGCCAGCTAATCCATGAAGCAGTAAATAAACATTTATTAAATGTATACCATGTGCCAGGCACTGTGCTAAGTGCCAGGGATTAAAAAAAAAAGAGGCAAAAAACAATCCCTGCCCTCAAGGAGTTTACAATTGAATTGATCGAGGATTCTAAACAGCCATTTAGTGGCCTCTGATCTTCTAGCAGAGGCTAGATTATAACTTGTGTAATTTGAAGCAGTGTATCAATTGATCGACAATCATTTATTAAGCACTTACTCTGTTCCAGGCATCGTGTTAGAGATATAAAAGCGAAAAATAGCACTCCTTCCCTTCAAGAACCTTAAATTATATTCAGGGGAAAGCACTCTGTACATATATATATATAAGTAGATAGAAAATATCTTCAAGGGCAGTTAGAAGGCTCAGTGGATAGAGCACTGGCCCTGGAGTCAGGAAGACCTGAATTCAAATCCAGCCTTAGATACTTAGTAGTTGTGTGACCTTGGGCAAGTGACTTAACCCTATTTGCCTCCATTTCCTCATCTGTAAAATGAGCTAGAAAAGGAAATGGCAAACCACTCCAGTATCTTTGCCAAGAAAACCCTAAATAGGGTCATAAAGAGTTGGACATGACTGAAATGACTGAATGATATGTGTGTGTATGTATATGTATGTAACATACACACACATACACACACACACACAGTAAAGACAAAGTAATTTCTTGATGGGAAGCATTAGCAAGAAAGACTTCATGTAGATGAGCCTAGAAGGAACCTAGGGATTCTAAGAGACTGGGGTAAGGAAGGAGAACATTCCAGGAATGAGAAAAGCCCAGGAAAAGACCCTGAGATAGGAGGTAGAATGTAGTATGTGAGGAAACAGCAAGAAAGTTAGTCTGGCTATAGAGTGCATGAAGGGGTATAATGTGTAGAAAGCCTGGAAAGAGAGGTTGAGTCAGACTACGGAAGGGCTTTTTGAATGTCAAACAGAGAGGTTTGTGTTTTATCCTGGAAGTGATAATCACCAGAGCTTCTTAAGCAGGGCAGTGAGGTCAATTCGGTGCGTTGGCAACTGTCGGGAGGATGAATTGGAAAGTGGAAAGACTGAGGGGTGAGACCAGTTAGGAGGCTACTGCTGTTATCCAGGCAAGAGGTGACCAGAGCCTGAACTAGCATTGTGGTTATGTGAATGGAGAGGGGGACAGATGTGAGAGATGGTGGTAGAATTGGCAAGACTGCATAAGTGACTGATTATTTGTGGTGGGGAAACTTGATGAGAGAGGATGAAGAGCTACAAATGATTTTGAGGTTATGAACTTGGGGGACTTGAAGGATGTTTTAGATTACATTAGTAAGCTACTTAGGGACAAGGGAAGTTTTGCTTTAGCCTTTGTTATCCTCATCACCTAGCTCAGTTCCTGGCACATTGCTCAGTTGTTTTTCAGTTGTGTCTGACTCCCGTGACCTCATTTAGGGTTTTCTTGGCCAAGATACCAGAATGGTTTATCATTTCCTTCTCCAGCTCATTTTACAGATGAGGAAACTGAGGCAAACAGGGTTAAGTGACTTGCCCAAGGTTGCACAAGTGTCTGAGGACAGATATGAACTCAGGGAGCAGAGTCTTCCTGACTCCAGGCTTGGTATTCTATTGCACTACCTAGCTACTGCTCCTGGCACATAGGAAGCAACAGATAAATTCTTGCTAACTGATTGTTGGTGGTGGTACCAATCAATAGCGAATTTAGGAAGAGGAGACTCTTGGTCAGGTACAAGTTGGACTACATGAACTATAGGAAAATGAACTACAGGTGAACAATAAAACTGGAAGGTACCTTTAGGGTATTCCAGTCCAATTTTTTCATTTGACAGATAAGGAAACTGAGGCTTAAGGGGGGTAAGTGACTTGCTCAAGTTAGAACAGGTAGTAAATGAACAAATTCTGAATTTGAACTCAGGTCCACTGATTCTAAATTTAGTACCTTTTCTGCCTTTGAGGTCACACACACACACACACACACACACACACACACACTTGCTTCTGTGCCCTCTTCAGCAGAGCTAGGATGCTAGGATTCAGGGAAGTGAAGGGGGAGAGTTTGCACTAACAAGATGTGCCATCCAGAGAAATTTATTAAGTGCACCCATGTACAAGGAGATGCTGTGAACATTTTATGCAATATGCATGTGACTTAAGTTTTTCTGTTTTCGAACCCATGGTGTGATCTTTCCTCCTTTGGTGGGTGTCATCGTAGTGGTAGCGGTGGTGGAGGGTGTCATTCTTGGCAGCAAGATATTATCTCTGAAATGGAAGTTCTCCTGCTACACGTTTTCAGATGGAGGGAGGACACTGCTCCCTGATTTTTTAAGTTGTGCACTAGCCATACTACGTGAACAGTGAATTGTAAAGGCTGAGTGTACATGAACAGAATTTGCTGTCCTAATCTAATAAAACAAGACAGCTAATCCTGTACATATTGAATGATATACATAACTGCTACTTTGTTGCTTGGTAATTAGGCACAAATAGTGAGCATTTCACATCAGTGACAATGATTAGTAATATTGTTTCACAGTCAAAACCAAGATTTTACAATTTTTCTTTTCTCACTTTGTTAGTTCTCCACTGTCTGTAGTCCGCATCAGACCTGACAGCATTACTTGCTACCATGTATCATTTAATTCTCATACATACACATACTGGTATTCATAAGAAATGTAGGAAATTAAACAGTGGATCAGGCATCAGAAGACCTGGGTTCTAGTCCTTCCTCTGCTATTTACTCGCTGTGAGATTTTGGGAAAGTCACTTAGTTTCTCTGGGCCTCTGTCTCAACTTTAAAATGAAGAGTTTGAATTAGATGATCTCTAAAGAGGAGATAGCCCAGCTCAAAGCCCTGATGATTTGGGGTTTTTTTTATGTTAAATGATTCCCTAATAACTACATTATCCTTCATTCCCTATTTTCTTGAACCATGGCCCATGACCCACGACTAAAGTTTCTTGTGCTTGCTTCATGTCCTTCTAACAGCCTCAGGCCTCTGCTATACCCCTTTCTCACACCTGAGGGGTCCTGGAATGGCACATCCAGCTGTTGCCTGCTCCCATCCCTGAGATGGTTGCCAGATGAGAACTCAGAGCCAAGGGAGTGTGGATGGCCTGCTGGGGAGGGAAGGGTGTGAAACAATGCAGTCCCCACACTGTGGAGATGGGGCGAGAGAGAAGCAGATATGAGATGGGTTGAAGGGGAAGGAAGGGAGCACAGTGAGAGTGGACTCTGGTTTCCTAGCAGGTGAACATCTTGGGATACATGAGAAGCATGGGATTAGGGTTAGAAAACAGAGGCCCTAATTAGTCTCTAAAAGGGAGGAGAGGGTGAGGAGATGAAGAGAGAGGAGCCTGAGGATAAGTAGACCTGTGTTCAGTCTGGGCAGACTCCAGGTTGCATGGCTGCAGTTAAGGGAAGCCTTTGACACTGGGACATTCAACTCTCCATCTTCAGCTGCTCTCTCCAAGAGGCTCTTTGGTAGTCAGTCACTGCTGGGCATGATCTAGAGCTCATCTTCTCCAGGGGATAGAGAGAAGAGAGACTTGAGTTAGGAGACCAATTAGGAGGCTGTTACAATAATCCAGGGAAAAAATGATGAAAGCCTCAACTAGGGTGGCTGGGAATGTGAAGGTGGTACAATTGACAAGATTTGGCAACTGGTTGACTTGGGAGAGGAAGTTGGAGAAGGCAGTGACCTTGATCGTTCTTAGGATTGTCTCCTACTCTGATGGTAAAGAGGGTTCTAGGGTGTACGGCCTGAGATGCGTCTGGGGAATGGACAACAAAGACTGAGACAGGACAGGAAGGTGAAGCTAGAGGCCCCAGAGTCAGCTTTTTGATTACTGCTCCATCTTGCCGAGGGCTGGTTCTGGTTACTTCTAGCTGCACCTGTTTATGTTCAGTATGTCTTGTGTAAGCTGTGCAGGTCAGCCCCCTCACTGGTGTGGATGATATCAGACACCAGGGCTATACTGGTGACCACAAAGGTGGTATGACCCTTTGCAGCTAGCCTTAATTCCATGACATATGGGCAATGGAAGTTCTGGCATTGGCAACACTAGAGTTAAGAAGGTAAGGTGAGTGATGTTGGAAGTGGGAGAGCCTATAAGAGAAGAGCCATAAGAAATGCCCATGCCAAGGGACAGTCTTGGGCAGGCAGATACACAATCATACATTTAGAGTTAGTTTGGATGTAGTCAGACCCCTCTCCATTCATCCCTTCCTCATGCCAATTTCCTCATCTATAAATGAAGAGGTTGAACTAGAAGGCTTCTGGTGTTCCTTCCTGTTCTTGAACTATCTTTCCTCATTTTAAAATGAGAAAACTGAGGCCCAGAGAAATGAAGTGATTTGCCCATGGTCACATGAGGGATCTGAGACAGAGCAGAGCTTTGAACACAGGACCTCTAATTCTAAGTTGAAATCTTTCCCCTACACCACTTGGACTCTCATCTCTAGGCTCTCAGGAATGTAATCTCCCCACTCAAGACCAGCAAGGCAAACTCACCATGGAAGGAAGGTCTCTGGGGCCCTACTTGTTTGGTGGAGGGGTCTAGGGTAAGAGGTGAGGGGAAGATACAAGGTGAAGTGTGATGCTTGGCCTACACCCTAGCAAAGAGCAGTGAAGGCAGCCAGGGCCAAGAACTCCTCCATGGTCTCCTCTGTCTCAGGAGTTGGCGTGGAGGGCTTACTGTAGACCACACTATGGCTCCTGTGAAGAATTACAATCATAATTATATCATTAAAATCCTATAAATGGACATTTATATATGGTGCTTTGAAGATTACTTTACATACTTGATCACATTCATGGACCACTGTTGGGACTCACTCTGGTTCTGGAAAGGGGGTTGGGGAGAGGGGTAAAGCATAGGACTGGGAGCAAAGTGTCCTGTGTTTAGCCTTGGCTTTGCCACCAACTTACTATATGACCTCCCACCTTTTTGTCCTAATCTTTTATGATTCTGTAACTCTGATTGATCATCAACATGGCAGTCAGGTAGGAGGACCTTGAAGTCATCCAAGGACACAGAAGTCATCCCGAGATGCAGAAGAGAGGCACCTAGGGTGGGTGGGTTGGGTGTCCCTGAGGAAAACTCTAGTATCAGGCTCTTCTAGAAATATAGTCACAGAACTAAAAATGACCTTAATGTATAGATAAGAAAACTGAGGTCCAATGAGGGGAAGTGATGTATTGATGGTCACCCAATTGAATAGCACTGGAAGTCTTCATTATTACACAGCTACATATATTGCAGACCACATACCCTGAAATGTTCCGTGGAAGCCAGACTTGAGGGTCAGGGTGGTTCAGTAGACAGGGCCTTGAATTTAGAGTTTGAAGACCTAGATTCCTATCTTGACTCTTGGCTAGTTGTGTGATGTTGGGCAAGTCTTTGTCTGTAAAATGGGAAGCGAGATTGGGCAAGGTTACCACCAACTTCCCTTCCCACTTTGCTTCTATGATCCTATGGTCATAACTAGTCAATCCATCAAGCAAGGTTCCTCCCATACCCTAAGGCTGATGTTATAAGAGTTGCACTCAGCTGGGGCTTTGATGGGCCCATCGAGTTCCCTGATAACTTCAACTCCATGAGAGTATCTGTTCTTTAGTCCTAGGAGGTCTTTGATGAGTGGTGTTGTGTTGGCCTTTGTTAATAGAAGAGGGGTTCCTATTAATTCCTGGCTCCAAAAAATGGCTGCCATGTTTTTATTTGTTTGACAAAGTCGGAGGCTGTTTGTGGACAAACTGTGGTGATTCTGAGAAGGATGATGCCAATAACTTAATGGCCGTGGTGAGAGAATGATTTTGGAGCAGGTTAGATTAGGGAGCCTTACTGGCAGCAACCCAGCAGAGGAGGAGAAACCATAGCTTAGGTGACTTTGGGCCCCTGTTTAGCAGTTTTTTACTGTGAGGCATGACAGTAGAGGTCAGGACAAGGCCACACTGGTAGAGATGTTGATGAACGCTAGGGGCTGGGAGAGGTTGTGACAAGGACATGCAGCCCTAGAGGGGAGAGGGATGGTTAGTGAGAAGGCTCTCGTCAGAGAAAGTTTCTCTACTTTGATGAATCTAGGATCTCACTGAGGTGGACATCCCCTCCCACAATGCAGATTGCAACCCATTCATGCCTTCTTATCCCATGCCATTCTTGTCTGTCTACCTTGTCTCCTAAAGACTGAATTGTATCAGAGGATAGACTTAGAGCTAAAAGCTCTAATTCAACCCCTTTCTTTAAAAAAATTTTTTTTCACTCAATTTTTTAAATTTCCAAATTTAAGCTCCAAATTTCCTTCCTCCCTTACCTCCCCCTCCTGGGATGGTAAACAATTTGATATAGTCAACTCCTTTGTTTTACAGATGAGGAAATTAAGACCCCTATGGTGGCAAAGTGGGTAGAGCCCTGGGCCTGGAGTCAGGAAGACTCATCTTCCTGAGTTCAAATCTGGCCTTAGACACTTACTAGCTGTGTCACCCTGGGCAAGTCATTAACCCTGTTTGCCTCAGTTTCCTTATCTGTCAAATGAGCTGGAGAAGGAAATGACAAACCACTCCAGTAGCTCTGCTAAGAAAACCCCCAATGGGGTCACAAAGAGTTGGACATGACTAAAAAAGATGACTGAACAACAATAAGCGTTATTGTCCCTATTTTACAATGAGGAAGCTGAGGCCCAGGGGAAGTGATTTGCCCATGATCACACAGGAAGTAGATGTCAGCTATGGGATTTGAACTCAAGTTTATTGACTCCATGGCTAGTTTTCAGTTCATATAAAGCAGCTTTATGTTACAGAGCTCAACCCTGACTACCTATTGGGAGAGGGAGAACCTGGCAAGCAGACTTATCCCTTCTTTTCAGGGCCACATTTATTGATCTCCCTTAGCTTCCTTGAGTACTTTCTTGATGCTTAGGGCTTCTTCTCCCTTCTATAGTCCAAGAGTTCTTAATGTGAGGCCCATAACTTGTGTGTATTTTTAATATTTTAATAACTATTTCAATATAATTAGTTGCCTTTGTAATCTTTTGTATTTTATTTTATGCCTTTAAAAACATCCTTCTGGGGTCCATAGGCTTTTCAGACTGCCAAAGGATCCATGACATCAAAAAAGGTTAGCTACAAGCTGAGACAACTTATTTTAACATCCCCTGAGGTCAAGGAGGAAATTTAGCTGAAGGCTATTATCTCTGGCCCAGTGTCACCCGCAGGGAATTTATTAAAAGTCTCATCCTCTGGAGTTTATTCTGGGCCCCCTTCCTGACCCCTATCATGAAATTAGAAGGCTGTGATCACTAAATTGGCAATTGACAACAGATTGGCAGGGTTAGCTGTTTTATCTGGGCCAGTTTCCTCATCTATAAAATGAAGGAATTGAACTAAGAGGCTTCTGCAGTCCTTTCCAGCTCAAGATCTAAGATGCTGTGATCTCTAAGTTGTTAGTTATGATCAGGGAAAAGGATCAACCCAGGAGCCATTGTGGGCTGTGCCCTGAAGACAATGGCCCCTTGTACTGCTGGGAAAGGAAACAGAAAACCTGTCCTGTTGTGGGTATGTGTGGGGAGGGGTAATTAGGGGGAGAGATCGTGGTGTGTCCACAGCTGGAATATTGCCAGAAAGCCTTAGTGGAACTGGGAATATCGAGAGAGGGGCACTACAGACTTTAGTGATACTAAAAAACATAAGAACAAGCTTCATTATTGGAAAAATTGGGAACTATATCCCCACCCCAAAAAAGATTTCACCTGCATCTTTGTTAGGGCTGTAGAATGTTTTCCTCATTCATGTCAATAGCCTTAACTTGACCATAATTGTCAATAACCCTAATCAGATCATTCACATTCAAAACAACAGTGCCTCACCATCCCTATTCAACCCCTCTTTTCAAACCCCATCCACCTTTCACTACCCAGCTAAAGCTCTACCTATAGTACTCTATTGGTATTTGTTGTAATACTCTATTGGCATTTTGATCTGTCCTAAACAGTTTGGGGCTAAGTTGCCCAAGAAAAATTAGTATAAATCCTTTTTGTATGCCATGGACTACTTTGGCAATCTGGTGAAGCTTAGAGGCCCCTTCAAAGAATAATATTTTTAAGTGCATAAAATAAAATGCAAAAGGATTGCAAAAGGAAAGCAATTATATTTTAGCAAATTTAGTAATTTTTTTTTCCTTTTCAAGTTCATGGGTAGCTTGAAATCTATCTGTCATCCTTTGGGGGGTGCATGGACTCCAGGTTAAGAACCCCTGGTCTAAAGAGACCTATTCTCTTTAAAGAATAGGAGAAAGAAAATCAGCTCCATGGATGCTGGAGTTGGATCTTTACTGGATGATTATTAGTTTTTCTTTTCTTAACACAATGAATTGTATGGTGCACTGGAAATTGACTAGGACATGGCATCAGTTAGATGCTATTAACTAACCAGTTGAAGAGGACACCCTTATTTTATTGTTAAGAGCTAAACACTTAGCCCTCCCTGTGTAGGCAGAGCATCTCTAGCCAGAAAGGCAGGACTATTTGAAAACTTTGTTTTTGTCATTGATCAGTGCCCAAACTGGTTTAGAAGTTAATCAACCACTAAACAAGTGCTTTTTAAACACCACTATATGTCCAGCAGTATGATGAATAAAAGCAAAATATTAGACATGATTCCTGCTCTCAAGGAACTTTTAACCTTCTTGGGGAAATAAGGTTAGTGCATGGAAATTAATTAACAATCTATGTGATAGAGACTATATGCAATTTAGGAATTCCAAGAAGGGCAAGATTTTCATGAAATAGTTGGGACTTTGGATGAGTATGGAAGGGTAGATGGGGTTTGAAAAAAGAAGTGGAATAGGTGTGGTGAAGCATTGTTTTGGATGTGAATAATCTGATTAGAGATATTGATAATTATGGTCAAGTTAAGGCTATTGACATGAATGAGGGAAACTTTCTACAGCCCTAATAAAGATGAGGGTGAAAATTTTGGGAGGGGGAGGGGGAGAAGGATATAGTTCCCAATTTTGTCAACAATGAAGTTTGTTTTTATGTCAGGAGGACTGGTGTTGAATTGGATGGTGAAGATAGGAAAGGTGAATTTGACTAGCTAATATAAATTTGGGGCTTTTTTGATAATGATCACATGGTGGTCAGAATGGGGTTATAAGTTTCATTACTCTAAGATGGAGCAGTCTAAGACCGAGGAAGGTGGATAATATTATGTAGTTAGGATGGTTGGCACCAATGATACAGTTAGAGACCTTAGTATTGCTAGGTGGCACCTGGGATGTTGTAATTGGCTGTTGCTAGTGTTGTTGATGTATTGAGGCTATTAACAATGATCAGAGTATCAATCAATCAATGAGCATTTATAAAGTGCTTACCCTATTTGAGCCACTGTGCTAGTCACTGGGATACAATGAAAAAACAAAATGAACCCCCACCTTCCAGGAGCTTATTTTATTGGATGACAAAAGCAAAATACATGCAAAATAAATAAAAATGGTTTTCATTGGGGAGAGAGCACCAGCACCTAGAGAGAATCAGGAAGGACCTCATGTAAGAGAAGCTTTGAAGGGAAGTAAGGGTTCTAAGAGGTAGAAATTAGGGAGTTTTGTTGTAGTTGTTGTTGTTCCATTGTTTCAGTCGTGCTGGACTCTTTGTGACCCCATCTGGTGTTTTCTTGGCAAAGATACTGGAGTGGTTTGCTATTTCCTTCTCTAACTCATTTTACAGATGAGGAAACTGCGGCAGAGTTAAGTGACTTGCCCAGTGTCATACAGCTAGTAAGTGAGACTGGATTTGAACTTGGGTCTTCCTGGTTCTAGGGTCCGGCACTCTATCCACTGTATCACCTAGCAGCCCCTATCATCATAGGATCATAGATTTCAAGCTGGAAGAAACCTTAGAAAACATTTAGTCCAACCTCATCCTTTTATAGAAAGAAATGGAGGGCCAGAATATGTGAAGATATGTGCCAAAGGTACTCTTGAGTTGGAACTATGATGGTGATTATGGTATTGGGCAACTCTGTTCTGACATTAAGGATTTTGCCAGTAGTATTCTTTGATAATGGAGGGATTTATGTTTCTGTGGGTTTCTTTGGCATTGGTGCCAATGTTAGTAGTGATGGCAGGACTCATTTTGGGGTGAATGGTGACCTGTAGCAAAGACTTGTTGGCAAGGAAAGTAGCATTGGTGTTGATGCGACTAGTGGCTTGAGTCATGGTGGTGCTCCAGTTAATAAAGATGTTGATGATCAATCAATCAGCAAATATTATTTAAGCACCTACTATATACTAGGATACAAAACCTAAACAGTCTCTGCCCTCCAGGAGTTTACATTCTACTGCGGGGATGGGGGTGGTATATAACATGTTCACAGCTAAATACATACGGAATATACAGAATAAATACTCAGTGATATGGGCAGGAATACTAACAATAGGAGTGGGGTAGGATAGGGAAAGCCTTAAAGGAAGTAGACTTTGAGCTGAACCTTAAAGGGAGAGAGAGGTTCTAGGAGGCAGAAATGAGAGTCGGAAATTCTCCAGCTCTAACAAAGATGAGGGTGAAACCTTTGGCACCTTCATGAAAGGGCACGAAGAAAGGAGATGAGGATAACAATGATGGAAGGACACTTTCTTTTAGGCCAAGGATAGTTAAGTGACTTGTATCCAAGGTACAGGAGAGGTGCTTTGGAGTCACAGTCACATTTGTTAGTTCTATTTACAAAAGATATAAACATTTTAAACCAAAGCCATGAGGATTTGCAGCTAGTCTCTTCAGATGCTGCTGCCAGAAATTGGAAAGGAGAGAGCCAAGACAAAGCCCAAGGCTCTATGGTACAGGAGAGTAAAAGGGGGGAGGGAGAGGAGGGTGAGTCCCTTCACACCTTCCTTTGACTTCTCTTGGCCCTCAGCTTCTTCCTTACTCCTTCATTTCACTGTCATGTCCAATACTTCTGCTGTAGAATCATTTACTGTCCTCTATCCTCCCCTGCCACTTTTCATTTCTTATGCATGGAAGAAGAATCATGGTTCAACCTGCCCATTTTTCATTTTAGGAAACTGAGCCCCAGACAGGTTAACTAACTTGTCCAAGGTCACACAGATGTAAGTGCCATACAGATGAGGAATATGAAGCTCAAGGACCTCTGACTCCAAAGCCAGGTCTCTTTCTGTAGACATTGCCCTTTACTAAGAGACAATTTATGCTGGCCTATCTCTTTTCTGGATCAGGCTTGGCTGGGGAGGAGGTAAGAGGGAGAAGGACACAGAAAGGTGGAGATGAAGAGGAAGAGAAGCTTCTATGAATGTTCTTTGGGGAATGGAGCCTGCTTCCCTGAGACAGAGGCAGAGGGGCCTGGGACAAGGACATTTCATAGAATAAGCTCTATGGGGCCCAGGAGAGAGAGTGAGTAGCCTTGAAGCCTCTAGGGTGTGGAGCTCTAGAAGGCTAGTCATTTAGAATGCTAGTTTGGGGCCTGAAGAGGATCACCTTAGGTCTTCAAACAGAAGCTAGATGACAGCTTGTCAGGGGATATTATAGAAGGGCTTCTTCTTCTTCTTCTTCTTCTTCTACTTCTTCTTTTTCTTCTTCTTCCTCCTCCTCCTTCTTTTTTCTTCCTCTAATCATCATCATCATCATCATCATCGTCATCATCAACCTTAGAATCACCAAATCACCTTATGTAAATTATCTCAGTGGAACCTCCCAACAACTCTGTAAGACAGTTGTATTATATTATAAGTATTTTCTCCATTTTACAGATCAGGAAATAGCCTCAGAAAGATGAAGTAATTCACTTAAGGTCACAGAGCTAGCAAGTGTCAGAACCAGGATTCTAACCTCAGTCTTCCTGACTCCAGGTCTCACACCCTTATCTACTACATCACATTGCCTCTTGATGTGGCTTTTTCCATCTCTGACTCTACAGGTATTCTAAATAGCTCCAGGTTTTTTTTACCTTCAAATCTGCCCTGGTCCCCTTCCCCCAATCTATTTGGTATAAGAGAAATCTCTTCCTCATTTCCCATGTTTCTAGTTCTCTTCAAGTAGACTTCTCAGTAGATATGGAAGTTCCCAATCCAAGATGATTCTTTTTGGATGAGTGAGAAAGGAAGATGAGAGCATTGTTGATTTAAGAAACTGTGTTAAAAATCAATGAAGATTTAGTAACATGCCACTTCTAAAGAGTTGGGGGCCCACATAGCTAGCCTAAAAGCCCCCATTTCTATTACTTTTTTTTCCAACCAGTACAGGTTGCTTCTGAAAAAGGGATCTCCTCCTGTTAGTATGACCAGTTAGGAGGACTCTGTTTCGTATTTGAACTTTTCATCTTTGCCTTCAGGGCTCTGATCTCCATTCCTCTGCTTCTGGGCTTGCCTACATCTGTGCCTGTCTCTCCTTTGGAAAACCATAACCATATGGCACTTCATCCTCTTATTCTGTTTTTCATACAGATCCAAAAACATGAAATATCTTCCCAGCACCCAGGGGGTGAACTGCCTCCTCTAGGGCTGACTGGGTCCTGTGAGGGCGGACACTTAGCTACCTTGGGAAGTTCCTTATAAAAGACAGTGAGCCTGGGATCTTGCTTGGGTTTTCCTTGTAACTCTAGGTAGGAGGAACACAAGAAAAGAGGTAGACAGGACAGAGAGAGATGCAGAATAGGAGAGAAAACGGAACAGGGAGACTGGTGGGGGAGGGAGTGTGGGTGTATACTGGGGCTAACTTCATTTCCTGCCCAAAGGCTCTCGGCAGCTTCCACTTTCCTTCTTTCTATCTGAGTAATTTCTCCTTCACTCTTCATTAGAAGGCTCTGGAAAAAGAGGTGAGAGCTCCAGAACCCACCACTATCACTCATCTTCTCCCTTCTCTTGGCTGTTGGGATGGAGTGGGAGGATGATAAATTTAGGGCTATGAGGGGCTTTGAGGCCATCTGGTCCTAGGATTACAGGACCAGAATTAGAAAGGATCTCAGAGGCTGTCTACCCCAACCTTTCATTTTGCATGTGAGGAAACAGAGTCTCAGAGAGGTTAAGGCACTTGCTCAAAGTCACACAGATATTTATTAGGTGGCTGAGACAGGTTAAACCCGAGGTGTTCTCATCCCAGATCATGACATTAGGCTGCATTTCTGTTCTGTGCACAGTGTGGCAGGGAAAGTGAGTCAAAGTAGTTAGAATACCTCCCTGCTCCATGTACAACTGGAGGCTATGATTTTGCACAGGCATAAGCCACTAGGATAACCCCATAACATTTAAGACTAATGGAAGACCCGAAACTCCTCTGTGTGTGTGTGTGTGAGTGTGTGTGTGTGTATGTGTGTATGCGTGCGCATACAAGTATGCATGTATATATGTGTGTGTAGGGGGTGGAGAAGGTAGACAGGCCTGTGGTAGCCACCTAAGTCCTCATATGACATGGGTGTATTGTAATGGAAGCTGGGAATGGGGAAGTAAGAAGAAGATTAATATTTTGCTTCAATTCTTGTTCCTTCATGGCTAGCGGACTAGGTCTTGCTTCTTAGCCTAGAAGGATTGCGCCTGGATAGACTGGGATTGTTTGGGGGAGAGTTTTCCCTATTTGGGGGTGGTCACTGGACATCCACATAAGTCTTTCTTCCTGCCTCAGTCTCCCCAGTCCCTTCCCAGTGCCAGGGACTCTGAGCAGATGGAGTAGATTTGGAAATTGGCCCAGGTGCTTGAGTCCTCATCAGGCACATTTAGATGCTCACAATGAGACCTAGATTTTGGGTTTTGTCATGGGGCTGCCCTGGCTGCTGACTGGTCTCCTCTGGAGTGGGTTATATGAAATAGCATTCTCTTTGTTACATCCTGTGACTGTGGCTCACTTCCTCCAGAGGGGCAGGAGGCAGGCTGCCAGATGGGTTGGTAGGGGAGGGTATGTGTGGAAGTGGGTAGGTAGGTAGGTGTATGAGTTCATGGGCCTGATCAGGGAGAGGGGAAGGGGCTGGGATGGGGGTCTAAGATGAAGAGAAGTCAGAAAGAGCCATCAAGGGGTTTAGCTGGCTCTGGAAGGAAGGGAGGAGTGGGAAAGGAACTGGGCAGAAGGATCTTAAGAATTCCCCATAGCAATTGGATTTGGGTGGAATTTGTCACCGTGTGGGAGGGGAAAGGAAAAGAGCAGAAGGAGAGAGGGGAGAGGAGGCAAGTGCAGCAGCTGGGAGGCTCTGGAAGCAGCCTGCCTGGGTTGTGCCCACAGCAACAGGCCCCAGGGAACAGAGCCAATGGCCTCAGAGCGGCAGGTGGGCAGGGCAACGCTGGCATGCCTGAAAGGCAGGAAGCTTCTTGGAGCTGGGGAGGTGGAAGGGAAAGCCATGTTTGTGGAATAGTCAGTATTTTCCCCAAAATCATTGTGAAGGGAAGTCAGGGGGACTTCCTGCCTGGGCTTGGAGGATGGGGGCGGGTGATGAGGCTGAAGAAGGGTAAAATGAGGTCATGTGTGTAAAGTGAACTGGAAGGAGAGCGAACAAATGTGAGTGTTAGAAAAAGTTGGGACCAGGAATGGGAACCTGGGATCCAGTAGTGAATCTGGAAGCAACAAACGAGGGTTTCATGATAATTTAGGATCCAGATGAAGCCCACTATCCCCTGCTGACCCCTCTGCCTCTCCTCTGGCAGGTGGAGCCGCTTGGATCCCAATCCTACAGACGGACCGCATCTTACCAGGGGCTTGACGCTGGGATTTGTGGATTTGCATGTGTGTGCTTTTTTTTTTTTCTGAAGTTTAAAATTTTCTTTTAAAAAAAAATTACCCAAAACCAACAAATCCAGCTCACCCCTCCCCAGCCAGCCTCCTACCTCTCAGATAGCCCACGATGCCCTCCAGTGGTGCCACCACCGTGGACAGCAGCAGCTCCAGCCTGGAGAGGGACGAGGACCGCAAGGTAGGCAGCTGCTGCGGGCCAACTGTCTTGGAGCCTCTTGGTAATGAAGAACCTTGGGAAGGGAGAGAAGGATGCATGGGGTGACATGGCTTGGTGGAGGGAGGAGGAGATGGCATAGAAGAAGTACATAAGGAAACTAACCAGATGCTTGATGGGTACCTATATAGATGCTTCTTGCTCTATTCTACATCATTGCTGCTCAACCCTTCCTGCTTCCTGCCCTCCCCCAGCTGCTTGGCTGTCTCCCTAAAGGTATATAGGAGAAAAAGTAGTTGGATTTTGGCAAGATTGGTGAGCTTTACTAAACAACAGAATCCGCAGTGTATTCTGGGGGACAAACTGAAAAAGCCATGCTTAACCCTCACGTTCTGATGCAATGGAAAGACCACTGGACTTTTGGTTTCTAATGTTGGCTCCAGCTATGTGATACTGAGAAAATTGTTTAACTTCACTTAGCCTCGGTTTCTGATCTATAAAATGGGGACAGGAATAGCTGTTGCTGTGAGGATGCAATGAGATGACCAATGTGTTTTGAAAAGCTGTACGTGACTATACAAACGCAGTATAATAAATAAAGCACAGGTGGTAGGATGGTTTTTCAAAGGGATTGAAAGGTTGTCTCCCTCAGATAGGGAAGGACATGATCTCAGCGGTGAAGGTCCCATGAGCCTGAGTAGAAGGAATCAGGGGTTACAGTCAACCCAGGAATCCTCCTCCTTGGGGCAATTCCTGACTCCTCTTTCTGTCTGTCTGCCAAGCCCATCATTAGATGTGCGTTCACCAACTTGCTTAGCTTCTAGCCTGTGTCCAAGCTGAACATCCACAAGATCTGTCATCAACCCCGTCAGGTCCTGCCTCCACCTGCCGCCATGATGTGTGGCCTTGATATTGGCTTAGACAGCAGTATTGGAGACATCCACAGAAAAGACAAGACACAGACAATGTGCAAGCACATGATAGCACAGTTACTAAAATACATATACACAAACACATACAACTGCCAAGAAAGCCCAGTGCACACGCACAGAGATCTGAATGTGTCTGAGCAGAGGAGACTCACCTCCTGGTAATCTGTTCCCATCAAGTTGAGTCTGAGGTGACAGTTCAGGCAGACGTGTCAGAGGGAACCTGAAGAATTGGGATGAATGGTGTGGGAGAGGCTGGGGACAGGAAAATACCAAGAGGAAATGAGAAGTGACAGGTCAGAGTCAGTGGTTAACGTAAAGAAGAGAAGCAAAGAAGGAAAAGGATAAAAACAGTCTGGAACAAAAGAGTGTGATGCCCGGTTTGGGGGTATCAGTGCTGCTCTTGGCTGATTGAATGACATGGGCTTATATGTATGTGTGGGGGGGAGCTATTTTTTTCTGGACTCATATTTAGGCAGAATTCTTTCCCTCCCTCCTCCACATTCATTTCCTGGGAGAAGAGAATCACACGATCATAGATTAAAACTGGCAGCACACGAGCATAGATTTAGAACCGGAAGTCATCCTGTCCAAACCTTCGATTTGTAGGTGAGGCCTAGAAAAGTGAAAGTGACTTGTCCACATTCACACGTTTTCTCAGGGCAGTGGTAAAGTCAAGGCTAACTATGGAGCACTTCCTTTTAGAGAGACTCCCCCCCAAGGCTTTGGCAAGAGCAAGGTCAGCACGGCCAGAAGCGTCTGTAGCAGGTTAAGGATGCTGAGAAAGGATGAGCTGAGGTTGCTTAGAAACAGAGGGGAGAAGAAAGGTGAGCAATATAGAACATGATACCCTATGTTTGGACAGTGCCTTACAGGTTACAAAGCATCCTCTTATAAAGTCATACCCAATGCTGCTCCAACCAATATCATTTCATGATGCCATTAATATATTATAACTGAACTCCATTCCAATGTCACAAATCTCTACAGTAATTTAGTTCCATTTATGACACTTCCTATGAAACTAACTGCCCTCATTAACAATTTTTCACATACTCTCCTGTCTTAGAGAAATCAATTAATGACATTAGGTGAGATATGCTTGTGCATGATTTCATTTGAGGCTCACAATAATCATAGAGGTCACTAGAACAGGTATAATTAAACCAGTTTTACAGTGACAGTATATCATAGTGGTCAGAACCAACTTGGAGTCAAGTCTCCTCTCTGACATGTACTGTCTGTGTGACCCTGGATGAGTCTCTTAATCTCAGTGCCCTAAGTTACCGAATAAGTACTGACCTACCTAGAAAGCGTCTCCTCAGCAGGACTTCCCTATATTGACAAAGTCACAGGCCTGGAAAGAAAGAAAGAAAGAAAGAAAGAAAGAAAGAAAGAAAGAAAGA
>NW_020946173.1:0-8294 GCF_900497805.2 Vombatus ursinus
AAAGAAAGAAAGAAAGAAAGAAAGAAAGAAAGAAAGAAAGAAAGAAATTGCTGCTCAGAGACGTTATGTGGATGCCCAAGATTATATAGCTAGCAAGTGTGGCTGAGCCAGGCTTTGTATTCTGCATTATGGTCTTGTGATCCTTAGTCCAGTGTTGTGATTCTGCATCTGGCGAAAGAACAGGAAGGAAGGAAAGACCGACAGAAGGAGGGGGTAGATAGAGAGCGGAAGTGACAGCTCAGAGTGAGAAAAGGGAAAGGGCTTGGGTGAGAAGACAGGGGAGGACAATGGCAAAGAGCCAGGAGTTGAGAGAGGTTGGTTTTAAGAGGGAGGTTTTTAACACGTCCTCATTGGAGAAAGCTGCCAACCTTTTAAAGCAAAGAATGGCCAGGGGGAAAGGGTAATGGAGGAACTCCAGTTAGGGGAGAACAAGAAAAGGGAGCAGATTGTAAACCAGAGGTTGACAGATGGAAGGGACTTCATAAGGCATTTAGTGCATGTCTATGTGGGACCACTGCACTTGACCTCAAAAAGGCAGGCATCCATCTCAGACTCAAAGACGATCAGGGTTGGAGATTTCTAAGCATTCCCTATGAATTATCCTGCTTCTGTTACTACCCGTGTGGCCTTGGACAAGTCCCTTAACATCTGTAGACCTCAGTTTTTTCATGTTTTAAAGGAGGGAGTTAGACTAGATGGCCCTACAGATCTCTTCTGGACCTAGAATTCAGGAGTGGGGAACCTACGGCCTCGAGGCCACATGTGGCGTTCTAGGTCCTTGAGTGTGGTCTTTTGACTGAGTCCAAGTTTTACAGAAAAAATCCTTTTATTAAGGGGATTTGTTCTGTGAAGTTTGGATTCAGTCAAGGGGTCGCACTTGGGGCAGCTAGGTGGCGCAATGGATAGAGCACCGGCCCTGGAATCAGAAGAACCTGAGTTCAAATCTGACCTCAGACCAAACACTTGACATTTACTAGCTGTGTGACCCTGGGCAAGTCACTTAACCCAATTGCCTAAAAAAAAAAAATTAAAAAATAAACAAAGGGTCGTACTTGAGGACCTAGATAGCTATAAGTGGCCTTGAGGCCACAGGTTTCCCACCCCTGAGTAGATCTATGATCCTATAAATTTGCCCTGTGCTTCCCAGACTTTACAACTCAGATGTTCTTTTGAAGACCTTACCTGGATAGTTTCTGTCGTACCGTAAGGTGTGTTATTTATGTCTCCTCTGGTATAACTGGAGACGAGTTCATCCTCCATCTATTATCACTCGGGGTGGGGGGACTGGAGTCAAAATACCTGGGTATGAATCCCAGAATTTCAGAGTTAGCCATTTGGTCCAACCCATATCAAAGAAAAATCTTCCACTATAACACACCTAACAAGTACTCATCAGCCTTTGAAGACCATCAGTGAGGGGGAACCTGTAGACAGGCTCTGTTCCTACCAGTCATGTGATGTTAGGGAAGTTACTGAACCTCTTTTAGCCTCAGTTTCCCCATTTATAAAATAGGCATATTATCACAAGGTTGGCAGAAGAATTAGTTCAGATATTAGAACCTTACACTCACAAAAACACACAATTTTGTGGTTACACTCTGCAGCCCCCTGGTAACCTGTCACCCAGGGTAGCAGTTTTTACTAGTAACCCCAGAAGTACATGGAAATTGTCCGTGTCATTGACACAGGATGGGAGGCCCAGACTTATCCCCTTGAGGTCTGGGACCACCCCAGGACTAGGTATCTTAATGGGAAGGTATCTCACATCCAGGACCAATCGAAAAGGCTATAACTGCTGCTTAGTACTTGGGCCAAGCTAAGTGACTTAGACTAGTCTGGCATGAGTGTGCTGGATGCTTTGACTGTGAGGCAGTCTTCCAAGCCACAGTTCTCTGGGGATCTGTGACTCTGACCCAGCCTCCTCTTTCCTGAACTCTTTTTTCCCTTCTTTCTGTGAGAATTCATACACTCCCTTTTTGCTTCCCAGATGTGTATGGACCACCCTACTCTGTCCCTAATCTCCCCCAGCCCATTCCTCAGGCACCCTCAGACACCTCAGTTTGACAGTATCACCTGACTCAGTGGTGTAGGAACAGAGTACCTAGTGACGTCTCTCCTTGTCTGTGTGTCTTTGTGCTTGTCCCCACTTAGCAACAAAACTAGAAAGGCCTTTATGTATCCACTCCAGCTTCAACAACTATATCTTTCCCCCACTATGAAAAAAAATCAACAGTTTCACCTCTTAAAACAGTAAGTGTGATTTTATCCTCTGAGAGCTTTGATCCTTGTACTATGAGCACATCCAATTGGACTTAGCACAAAATAAATGCTTATGTGGGCATGCTAAAGTGAGCTTTTTCTTTTTTTTTTAGGGGCAGCTAGGTAGTGGAGAGAGCTCAGGCCCTGAAGTCAGGAGTTCAAATGTGGCCTCAGATACTTACTAGCTGTATGATCCTGGGCAAGTCACTTAACCTCAATTACCTCCAAAAAAAATAACATGGGATTTTTTTCTGACATTAAAAATGTACATTTATGAAAGTAATATAATGCAATGCAGTGTGACATAGATAGGAAGCCCACCTCTGAAGCAGGAAGACCTTGGTTCAAGTTCTGCCTCTGATGCATTAAATTTGTGACCCTGGGCCAGTCATTTAACCTCTTGGTGCCCCAAGAAACTCTCTAAAACTATAAGTTTCAGAGAAAGTGGTAAACTGCCTTAGTAGAGGGATTCCCTCACCTGGAGCTCCTGGCGTGGATGAAGTCACAGTTCCAGAATAATATGCATAGATTGACAGATGGATAGATACATACATATACATATATATATATATATATACACATGTATACATAATTTATATATTGGCCCTTCAATGCTTGAAACTTTCAACATTTAGATGATCACATTTGATACTCAAAAGAAAAGCCCTGATAGGATCATAGATTACTGGTAGGAAGGTTCTAAAGGCTTTGTTTTCCCCTTTATATAGATGAGGAAACTGAAACTCAAAGAGTTGATTTGCCTATGGTAATGTCAGAGTTAATACCAGTCAGGATCTGCTATTATTTACAGGCTGTCCTGAAAGGCTTAGTGCAGGTTTAAGCTTGCACTAAGATTTTTGGGACACCCTGTACTGTGCTGTTTATTCAGAAGTGTCCCCTCATCATTGCTTTCTGTTGGTTGCATTCTAGGCAGACACCTGGCTTGCTTACCTATGTCCTATTCCTGTTCTGCCTAGCAATTCATTTTTTTTCCCCTTCTGGAGTACTTTCAGTGTTTTTCTAGCTCCCATTTCCTATCAATTCCCCTCACCCGTCTCCCAAATCTATCCCTTTGGACAGCATGACCAGCTTCCATTTCTGGTCATCCCTTGATTCCTTACTCACAGCTCTTGAAGTTAAGCTCTCCATTTTTAGCCATTTTTCAGTTGTTTTTCATTTATGTCTGACTTTTCATGACCCCCATACTGGAGTGGTTTGCCATTTCCTTCTCCAGCTCATTTGACAGATGAGCAAACTGAGGCAAACAGAATTAAGCAACTTGCCCAGGATCATACGGCTAGTGAGTGTCCAAGGCTGGATTAACTCAGGAAGATAAATCTTCCTGACTCCAGGCCCAGCACCCTATCTGTTGAGCCACCTAGCTACCTCCACTTTTAACCCAGAGGGTAACAAAGCTCAAAGGTCACAGCTGGGCAGTGAGCAAAACAGACCTCTTGAAACCTGAAAAAAACACAAAAAAAATTGTTTAGGGGTGTGATGTGTGTGTGTGGACAAATCACTGTACAGCCCCTATACATTAGGATTCTTTTAAATAGCACCTCCTTTGGCATATATATTTGCAAGAAGAAGATGCACATATAGCTTTTCAGGGACACATCTGTTGTAAAAAAACCCAGCATATTTGTACCTGTACCGTGAAAATTCCCTAAATCTTAGGTTCCAGGTTCTATAAAAGTAGCTAGTAATTAATAGTCCATTGATTGATTATTGAAGTTTAAAATTTTGTATATCAGGTTTACTTAGAATGAGGAATACCTTATAGCTGTAGGCATGTGTTTCCGTGTGTGTATCTCTCTATATGTGTGTATATTGAGTCAGAAGGGAGAGGGGGGAAAGGAGAGAGAGGGAGGGAGGTCACTCTACTTTTAGCCCTATTTTCCTCTGGGGTGTTTGTTGGTACAAAAACAAGAGTGAAAGAGACTGGTAGAGGTGTAAGCCTAGCCTTGAGTTTGAAAGCTACATAAATCAAGGGAGTCAGTTGGTCTGGCACACTGAATTTGGAGTCAGAGGAACTGGATTCAAATCTCTAGCTCTACCACATACTACCTGTGTGACCTTGGGCAAGTTAATTCCCTTCTTTGAGACTCAGTTTCCTAATCTGTAAAATGGGAGGGCAGAGGGCAGTGTGGAACTAGATAGTCTGTGAGGGACTTTCCAGTTCTTAAATGTACAATCCCAAGGAGGATAAGAGGGGATTTAATCTTTTCTGAGGCTTCCATCAGATGTCTGCAGACCTGGCTGTCTCATTGTTTTCTGTACATCCCCATGAACAGGCCCTTTCACTCTCTTAAATGGGGTGGGAAGAGTGGGGGGGGGAATGGGCCGTGCCGTGGCTCCAGTAATAGGTGCTCCCCAGTTCCCATCTGGCTTTAGCAGTGGCTATGGGTGAGTCGGTGGGCACTGCTTCTATGACTAAAGCATCCCCAGGATGGCCCAGTCAGAGAGCTGTAGCTGGGGGTCTCTGTCTTGCTCTCTAGCTGTAAGCTCCCAGCAACGAAGCAGACTCTGGGAGGTAAGAACTGGAGAGGAGAATGGATTGAGTCATGTTTGAAGGTGTCCAGAAAGGACTGGGGGGAGGGAAGCGTCTGGGGTGCCTGCCAAGAAGGTGGAGTCCAGAATTGCCTTGGGCCCAGCACATGTTGAGCTGAGCTGAGCCCAGAAGAGAACAGGAGTAGGAGGGACCTGGGAGGGGGGCATTCCACTGAGACTGGGACAGGGGAGAAATGCTGACTGAGCAAGCCCTGCACTGCCCTGCCTCCCCCAGCGTCTGGGCCTGGGAGCACCTGGAGCCCTTCTAACTCCATGTTTGACTTGGGGAAGTGACTTAGCCTCTCTGGGCTTCCTTTTCTTTGTCTGTAAAACAAAGGGCTTGGACTAGATGATCTCTAAGGTCCCCAAATCACTTTGCATTCATTTCGTCGGTACATATTTGTATACAGATAATTGGTTTTCCTCTGTAGAATGTAAGCCGCTTGAGGACAGGGATTGCTTCATTTTTTTCTTTGCATCTCCAGTGCCTACCACAGTACCTGGCACATAGTAGGTGTCTAATAAATATCTGTTGATTGATGGGTTGATTGATTCTCATCTGCCTCTGCAAAGACCTCTCAGTGGGGGCCACAGAGCAATTGGTACCCCACCTCCCCAAATAATAATAATAATAATAATAATAACTAGCATTTATATGATTTACAAAATGTTTTATATATACTGTCTCCTTTGATCCTCACAACAACCCTATAAGGTAGGTGTTATTATTGTCCCCATTTTACAGCTGAGGAAACTGAGGCAGAGGCTAACTTGCCTAGGGTCACACAGCTAGTGTCCGAGGCAAGATTTAAACTCAGGCCTTCCAAGTCCAGCTTTCTATCTATTTTAACACTTAGCAGGAAGAATGATATCTTTAGGCTTCTAGAAAGTGATGAAGGTAGAGAAGGCAAGTGATGGGGGTTCAGGTGGGGAAGGATGGCCTTCAGGGCTCACCTGTCAGGTGTTATGGGGGAGACGATCCAGGGAGTGACTGGCCTGGCCTACTCCAGTCCCTAATGAATTGATCTTGCCTTTAGCAAGAAGGACAGGGAGGAAAACTGTGATCTTTTAGCTAACCATTATCCCACTCCTTCGTCCTAGTCAATTTTCCATGAATCAGGCACCCGGATGGCTCTGGAGGAGAGTGAGGCTGATGACTTTGCACAGCGCTATGTCACTTTAATCCAATTTACTTGCAAGTCATCACTCTCCTTATGCCATTGGTCCTCTTCGAGAACAAACAACAACAACAGGCAATAAACAAAGATTTTTGAAAGTCTCTACTATATAAAAAGGACTTCTAGGCACTGGGGACTTTTTTTCCTGGTCTTGTGAATTGAATAGTGTAAGGAGTTCCTTGTGAGGAAACTCTTCACCAATATAAACTGGCACCTGTTCTATAACTTATTGTCTGAGAAGAAAAAAAACCCAAGTATTATTAAGAGCCTACTATGTGCCAGGCACTCTGCTAAGGGATTTAAAATATTACCTCATTTGATCCTCAGAACAACCCTGGGCAGTGGGTGCTGTTGTTATCCCCATTTTACAGTTGAAGAGCCTGAGGTTAAGTGACTTGCCCAGGGTCACACAGCTAGTAAATGTCTCAGGCTGGATTTGAATTCAGGTCTTCCTGATTTCAGGCCCAGTATTCTATCCACCTGTGCTGCCTAAGACTGAGGCCTAGCATGGCCAAGGCCATGGGTTCAACTCTTTTTTGAGCCAGCTAACTCAGCTGTGCTCCATGACAATAACCTGGAGCAGGCTCCCCAGGGTTGGGGCAATAGTCCTAACCCACATTTTCAAATGTCTGTTGTTACTCACAGGGGGAACCAGACAGGATATTGAGGCTGAATCAGGCCAATCTACTACCACTATGGCAAACCCGTAAAGGCCCAGCTGATGGGGTGTCAGTAGAATCATCTTTATCTAGGAAGGACCAGATATGTATATGTCTCAGTCCCTGAGTACCTGCATATCTCTGTACAAATCAATATTTCTTTTTTTCTTTTTCTTTCTTTCTTTCTTTTTTTTTTTGGCAATTGGGGTTAAGTGACTTGCCCAGGGTCACGCAGCTAGTAAGTGTCAAGTGTTTGGTCTGAGGCCAGATTTGAACTCAGGTCCTCCTGACCTGGATATCCTGACCGGATAAGGCTCTATCCACTGCGCCACCTAGCTGCCCCCCAAATATATATTTCTTAAGATGCAGTATGTCTGGTTATTGAACTATGGCTCTCTCTGTGGGGGCCCCTATTCAGCTGATATGTATCTAAGGCAGTACCAAAGAAAGGAAAGGGACTTACTTGGATTTGGAGCTGGAAAACCTGCATTTGAATCCCAGCTCTGCCGCTTAGTGCTTGTGTGACCCTTAATCTCCCTGAGCCTCAGTTTTCAAATTTGTAAAATTAAAGGCTTAGATAAGGTGATATCTGAAGTCTCTTTCAGCTCTGGCCCTATGATCCTCAGTTACAATCAGGACAATGGAACTAGGTTTCAAAAGCATTTAAAAATGTACCTTTTGTAAAGCACTTTGAAAATCTTAAAGCACTATAGATATATGTCAGCTCTCACCATGATTATCACAGCATCTGTGTACTGTATGTATGTATATCTGTTCTTAAATGCCAACTTGTATTTTCTATGTGTATATGCGTGTGTGTGTGTGTGTGTTTGTAGTACATTATTATAACGCAGCTTATCAGTACATAGATTTGGAGGCAGCTTAGGTAAAATCATGGCTTTGGGAACATAACAGCGGCGTGCGGACACAGTCTAGGGTAACAGGATTAGCAATGAGACAGGTGTTTGCCCTGTTCCCTGAACGCAGTGTGGTAAATGGGTTACTCCCTGGGCTTGTATGCAGGTGTGCCCATATACGGAATCTGTCACTACTGGTGAGTGTGTATCTCTGTACATGTATTCCATATATCAGTCCATGCCTAAAAAAAAATCCACAAAAACAAAACCACCCTGAATTCTTACGTGAATCACTGAATGGTTTCCTTTTATAGTGGGATCCTAGCTTTAGAGTTGTAAGGGACCTCAGAGGATCCAATCCCCTTATTTGACGAAGGAGGAATCAGAGGTCCAAGGCAATGAAGTCTGAGGCACAAAGTCCCATGGGTAATAAGTGGTAAAGGCAGGATTTGAACCCAGCTTCTCTGATCCAAATCCAGTCCCCCCTGTATTTGGTTTCCTGCAGGCTCAGCTCCTACATATCTACGTGGGGTGTAGAGTCAGTGTGCATGGGGATGTGGGGATGACTGGAGATAATTATGTCTCACTAGAGAAGAGTGTGTCTGTAGGTATGCATGTGTTTGCACACTCTTTTAGTGGTTTTTTATTAGAACCTGCATACCCAGGGGTGGGTGCTGAGGCAGCTGGATGCATGTATTTTGACTTATATAATATGTGTGTGCGTGTGTGTGTGCGTGTGTGTGCGTGTGTGTGTGTGTGTGTGTGATCTATGACCCTTCCCCAGGATTTTT
>NW_020946174.1:0-8293 GCF_900497805.2 Vombatus ursinus
AAAGAAAGAAAGAAAGAAAGAAAGAAAGAAAGAAAGAAAGAAAGAAATTGCTGCTCAGAGACGTTATGTGGATGCCCAAGATTATATAGCTAGCAAGTGTGGCTGAGCCAGGCTTTGTATTCTGCATTATGGTCTTGTGATCCTTAGTCCAGTGTTGTGATTCTGCATCTGGCGAAAGAACAGGAAGGAAGGAAAGACCGACAGAAGGAGGGGGTAGATAGAGAGCGGAAGTGACAGCTCAGAGTGAGAAAAGGGAAAGGGCTTGGGTGAGAAGACAGGGGAGGACAATGGCAAAGAGCCAGGAGTTGAGAGAGGTTGGTTTTAAGAGGGAGGTTTTTAACACGTCCTCATTGGAGAAAGCTGCCAACCTTTTAAAGCAAAGAATGGCCAGGGGGAAAGGGTAATGGAGGAACTCCAGTTAGGGGAGAACAAGAAAAGGGAGCAGATTGTAAACCAGAGGTTGACAGATGGAAGGGACTTCATAAGGCATTTAGTGCATGTCTATGTGGGACCACTGCACTTGACCTCAAAAAGGCAGGCATCCATCTCAGACTCAAAGACGATCAGGGTTGGAGATTTCTAAGCATTCCCTATGAATTATCCTGCTTCTGTTACTACCCGTGTGGCCTTGGACAAGTCCCTTAACATCTGTAGACCTCAGTTTTTTCATGTTTTAAAGGAGGGAGTTAGACTAGATGGCCCTACAGATCTCTTCTGGACCTAGAATTCAGGAGTGGGGAACCTACGGCCTCGAGGCCACATGTGGCGTTCTAGGTCCTTGAGTGTGGTCTTTTGACTGAGTCCAAGTTTTACAGAAAAAATCCTTTTATTAAGGGGATTTGTTCTGTGAAGTTTGGATTCAGTCAAGGGGTCGCACTTGGGGCAGCTAGGTGGCGCAATGGATAGAGCACCGGCCCTGGAATCAGAAGAACCTGAGTTCAAATCTGACCTCAGACCAAACACTTGACATTTACTAGCTGTGTGACCCTGGGCAAGTCACTTAACCCAATTGCCTAAAAAAAAAAATTAAAAAATAAACAAAGGGTCGTACTTGAGGACCTAGATAGCTATAAGTGGCCTTGAGGCCACAGGTTTCCCACCCCTGAGTAGATCTATGATCCTATAAATTTGCCCTGTGCTTCCCAGACTTTACAACTCAGATGTTCTTTTGAAGACCTTACCTGGATAGTTTCTGTCGTACCGTAAGGTGTGTTATTTATGTCTCCTCTGGTATAACTGGAGACGAGTTCATCCTCCATCTATTATCACTCGGGGTGGGGGGACTGGAGTCAAAATACCTGGGTATGAATCCCAGAATTTCAGAGTTAGCCATTTGGTCCAACCCATATCAAAGAAAAATCTTCCACTATAACACACCTAACAAGTACTCATCAGCCTTTGAAGACCATCAGTGAGGGGGAACCTGTAGACAGGCTCTGTTCCTACCAGTCATGTGATGTTAGGGAAGTTACTGAACCTCTTTTAGCCTCAGTTTCCCCATTTATAAAATAGGCATATTATCACAAGGTTGGCAGAAGAATTAGTTCAGATATTAGAACCTTACACTCACAAAAACACACAATTTTGTGGTTACACTCTGCAGCCCCCTGGTAACCTGTCACCCAGGGTAGCAGTTTTTACTAGTAACCCCAGAAGTACATGGAAATTGTCCGTGTCATTGACACAGGATGGGAGGCCCAGACTTATCCCCTTGAGGTCTGGGACCACCCCAGGACTAGGTATCTTAATGGGAAGGTATCTCACATCCAGGACCAATCGAAAAGGCTATAACTGCTGCTTAGTACTTGGGCCAAGCTAAGTGACTTAGACTAGTCTGGCATGAGTGTGCTGGATGCTTTGACTGTGAGGCAGTCTTCCAAGCCACAGTTCTCTGGGGATCTGTGACTCTGACCCAGCCTCCTCTTTCCTGAACTCTTTTTTCCCTTCTTTCTGTGAGAATTCATACACTCCCTTTTTGCTTCCCAGATGTGTATGGACCACCCTACTCTGTCCCTAATCTCCCCCAGCCCATTCCTCAGGCACCCTCAGACACCTCAGTTTGACAGTATCACCTGACTCAGTGGTGTAGGAACAGAGTACCTAGTGACGTCTCTCCTTGTCTGTGTGTCTTTGTGCTTGTCCCCACTTAGCAACAAAACTAGAAAGGCCTTTATGTATCCACTCCAGCTTCAACAACTATATCTTTCCCCCACTATGAAAAAAAATCAACAGTTTCACCTCTTAAAACAGTAAGTGTGATTTTATCCTCTGAGAGCTTTGATCCTTGTACTATGAGCACATCCAATTGGACTTAGCACAAAATAAATGCTTATGTGGGCATGCTAAAGTGAGCTTTTTCTTTTTTTTTAGGGGCAGCTAGGTAGTGGAGAGAGCTCAGGCCCTGAAGTCAGGAGTTCAAATGTGGCCTCAGATACTTACTAGCTGTATGATCCTGGGCAAGTCACTTAACCTCAATTACCTCCAAAAAAAATAACATGGGATTTTTTTCTGACATTAAAAATGTACATTTATGAAAGTAATATAATGCAATGCAGTGTGACATAGATAGGAAGCCCACCTCTGAAGCAGGAAGACCTTGGTTCAAGTTCTGCCTCTGATGCATTAAATTTGTGACCCTGGGCCAGTCATTTAACCTCTTGGTGCCCCAAGAAACTCTCTAAAACTATAAGTTTCAGAGAAAGTGGTAAACTGCCTTAGTAGAGGGATTCCCTCACCTGGAGCTCCTGGCGTGGATGAAGTCACAGTTCCAGAATAATATGCATAGATTGACAGATGGATAGATACATACATATACATATATATATATATATATACACATGTATACATAATTTATATATTGGCCCTTCAATGCTTGAAACTTTCAACATTTAGATGATCACATTTGATACTCAAAAGAAAAGCCCTGATAGGATCATAGATTACTGGTAGGAAGGTTCTAAAGGCTTTGTTTTCCCCTTTATATAGATGAGGAAACTGAAACTCAAAGAGTTGATTTGCCTATGGTAATGTCAGAGTTAATACCAGTCAGGATCTGCTATTATTTACAGGCTGTCCTGAAAGGCTTAGTGCAGGTTTAAGCTTGCACTAAGATTTTTGGGACACCCTGTACTGTGCTGTTTATTCAGAAGTGTCCCCTCATCATTGCTTTCTGTTGGTTGCATTCTAGGCAGACACCTGGCTTGCTTACCTATGTCCTATTCCTGTTCTGCCTAGCAATTCATTTTTTTTTCCCCTTCTGGAGTACTTTCAGTGTTTTTCTAGCTCCCATTTCCTATCAATTCCCCTCACCCGTCTCCCAAATCTATCCCTTTGGACAGCATGACCAGCTTCCATTTCTGGTCATCCCTTGATTCCTTACTCACAGCTCTTGAAGTTAAGCTCTCCATTTTTAGCCATTTTTCAGTTGTTTTTCATTTATGTCTGACTTTTCATGACCCCCATACTGGAGTGGTTTGCCATTTCCTTCTCCAGCTCATTTGACAGATGAGCAAACTGAGGCAAACAGAATTAAGCAACTTGCCCAGGATCATACGGCTAGTGAGTGTCCAAGGCTGGATTAACTCAGGAAGATAAATCTTCCTGACTCCAGGCCCAGCACCCTATCTGTTGAGCCACCTAGCTACCTCCACTTTTAACCCAGAGGGTAACAAAGCTCAAAGGTCACAGCTGGGCAGTGAGCAAAACAGACCTCTTGAAACCTGAAAAAAACACAAAAAAAATTGTTTAGGGGTGTGATGTGTGTGTGTGGACAAATCACTGTACAGCCCCTATACATTAGGATTCTTTTAAATAGCACCTCCTTTGGCATATATATTTGCAAGAAGAAGATGCACATATAGCTTTTCAGGGACACATCTGTTGTAAAAAAACCCAGCATATTTGTACCTGTACCGTGAAAATTCCCTAAATCTTAGGTTCCAGGTTCTATAAAAGTAGCTAGTAATTAATAGTCCATTGATTGATTATTGAAGTTTAAAATTTTGTATATCAGGTTTACTTAGAATGAGGAATACCTTATAGCTGTAGGCATGTGTTTCCGTGTGTGTATCTCTCTATATGTGTGTATATTGAGTCAGAAGGGAGAGGGGGGAAAGGAGAGAGAGGGAGGGAGGTCACTCTACTTTTAGCCCTATTTTCCTCTGGGGTGTTTGTTGGTACAAAAACAAGAGTGAAAGAGACTGGTAGAGGTGTAAGCCTAGCCTTGAGTTTGAAAGCTACATAAATCAAGGGAGTCAGTTGGTCTGGCACACTGAATTTGGAGTCAGAGGAACTGGATTCAAATCTCTAGCTCTACCACATACTACCTGTGTGACCTTGGGCAAGTTAATTCCCTTCTTTGAGACTCAGTTTCCTAATCTGTAAAATGGGAGGGCAGAGGGCAGTGTGGAACTAGATAGTCTGTGAGGGACTTTCCAGTTCTTAAATGTACAATCCCAAGGAGGATAAGAGGGGATTTAATCTTTTCTGAGGCTTCCATCAGATGTCTGCAGACCTGGCTGTCTCATTGTTTTCTGTACATCCCCATGAACAGGCCCTTTCACTCTCTTAAATGGGGTGGGAAGAGTGGGGGGGGAATGGGCCGTGCCGTGGCTCCAGTAATAGGTGCTCCCCAGTTCCCATCTGGCTTTAGCAGTGGCTATGGGTGAGTCGGTGGGCACTGCTTCTATGACTAAAGCATCCCCAGGATGGCCCAGTCAGAGAGCTGTAGCTGGGGGTCTCTGTCTTGCTCTCTAGCTGTAAGCTCCCAGCAACGAAGCAGACTCTGGGAGGTAAGAACTGGAGAGGAGAATGGATTGAGTCATGTTTGAAGGTGTCCAGAAAGGACTGGGGGGAGGGAAGCGTCTGGGGTGCCTGCCAAGAAGGTGGAGTCCAGAATTGCCTTGGGCCCAGCACATGTTGAGCTGAGCTGAGCCCAGAAGAGAACAGGAGTAGGAGGGACCTGGGAGGGGGGCATTCCACTGAGACTGGGACAGGGGAGAAATGCTGACTGAGCAAGCCCTGCACTGCCCTGCCTCCCCCAGCGTCTGGGCCTGGGAGCACCTGGAGCCCTTCTAACTCCATGTTTGACTTGGGGAAGTGACTTAGCCTCTCTGGGCTTCCTTTTCTTTGTCTGTAAAACAAAGGGCTTGGACTAGATGATCTCTAAGGTCCCCAAATCACTTTGCATTCATTTCGTCGGTACATATTTGTATACAGATAATTGGTTTTCCTCTGTAGAATGTAAGCCGCTTGAGGACAGGGATTGCTTCATTTTTTTCTTTGCATCTCCAGTGCCTACCACAGTACCTGGCACATAGTAGGTGTCTAATAAATATCTGTTGATTGATGGGTTGATTGATTCTCATCTGCCTCTGCAAAGACCTCTCAGTGGGGGCCACAGAGCAATTGGTACCCCACCTCCCCAAATAATAATAATAATAATAATAATAACTAGCATTTATATGATTTACAAAATGTTTTATATATACTGTCTCCTTTGATCCTCACAACAACCCTATAAGGTAGGTGTTATTATTGTCCCCATTTTACAGCTGAGGAAACTGAGGCAGAGGCTAACTTGCCTAGGGTCACACAGCTAGTGTCCGAGGCAAGATTTAAACTCAGGCCTTCCAAGTCCAGCTTTCTATCTATTTTAACACTTAGCAGGAAGAATGATATCTTTAGGCTTCTAGAAAGTGATGAAGGTAGAGAAGGCAAGTGATGGGGGTTCAGGTGGGGAAGGATGGCCTTCAGGGCTCACCTGTCAGGTGTTATGGGGGAGACGATCCAGGGAGTGACTGGCCTGGCCTACTCCAGTCCCTAATGAATTGATCTTGCCTTTAGCAAGAAGGACAGGGAGGAAAACTGTGATCTTTTAGCTAACCATTATCCCACTCCTTCGTCCTAGTCAATTTTCCATGAATCAGGCACCCGGATGGCTCTGGAGGAGAGTGAGGCTGATGACTTTGCACAGCGCTATGTCACTTTAATCCAATTTACTTGCAAGTCATCACTCTCCTTATGCCATTGGTCCTCTTCGAGAACAAACAACAACAACAGGCAATAAACAAAGATTTTTGAAAGTCTCTACTATATAAAAAGGACTTCTAGGCACTGGGGACTTTTTTTCCTGGTCTTGTGAATTGAATAGTGTAAGGAGTTCCTTGTGAGGAAACTCTTCACCAATATAAACTGGCACCTGTTCTATAACTTATTGTCTGAGAAGAAAAAAAACCCAAGTATTATTAAGAGCCTACTATGTGCCAGGCACTCTGCTAAGGGATTTAAAATATTACCTCATTTGATCCTCAGAACAACCCTGGGCAGTGGGTGCTGTTGTTATCCCCATTTTACAGTTGAAGAGCCTGAGGTTAAGTGACTTGCCCAGGGTCACACAGCTAGTAAATGTCTCAGGCTGGATTTGAATTCAGGTCTTCCTGATTTCAGGCCCAGTATTCTATCCACCTGTGCTGCCTAAGACTGAGGCCTAGCATGGCCAAGGCCATGGGTTCAACTCTTTTTTGAGCCAGCTAACTCAGCTGTGCTCCATGACAATAACCTGGAGCAGGCTCCCCAGGGTTGGGGCAATAGTCCTAACCCACATTTTCAAATGTCTGTTGTTACTCACAGGGGGAACCAGACAGGATATTGAGGCTGAATCAGGCCAATCTACTACCACTATGGCAAACCCGTAAAGGCCCAGCTGATGGGGTGTCAGTAGAATCATCTTTATCTAGGAAGGACCAGATATGTATATGTCTCAGTCCCTGAGTACCTGCATATCTCTGTACAAATCAATATTTCTTTTTTTCTTTTTCTTTCTTTCTTTCTTTTTTTTTTGGCAATTGGGGTTAAGTGACTTGCCCAGGGTCACGCAGCTAGTAAGTGTCAAGTGTTTGGTCTGAGGCCAGATTTGAACTCAGGTCCTCCTGACCTGGATATCCTGACCGGATAAGGCTCTATCCACTGCGCCACCTAGCTGCCCCCCAAATATATATTTCTTAAGATGCAGTATGTCTGGTTATTGAACTATGGCTCTCTCTGTGGGGGCCCCTATTCAGCTGATATGTATCTAAGGCAGTACCAAAGAAAGGAAAGGGACTTACTTGGATTTGGAGCTGGAAAACCTGCATTTGAATCCCAGCTCTGCCGCTTAGTGCTTGTGTGACCCTTAATCTCCCTGAGCCTCAGTTTTCAAATTTGTAAAATTAAAGGCTTAGATAAGGTGATATCTGAAGTCTCTTTCAGCTCTGGCCCTATGATCCTCAGTTACAATCAGGACAATGGAACTAGGTTTCAAAAGCATTTAAAAATGTACCTTTTGTAAAGCACTTTGAAAATCTTAAAGCACTATAGATATATGTCAGCTCTCACCATGATTATCACAGCATCTGTGTACTGTATGTATGTATATCTGTTCTTAAATGCCAACTTGTATTTTCTATGTGTATATGCGTGTGTGTGTGTGTGTGTTTGTAGTACATTATTATAACGCAGCTTATCAGTACATAGATTTGGAGGCAGCTTAGGTAAAATCATGGCTTTGGGAACATAACAGCGGCGTGCGGACACAGTCTAGGGTAACAGGATTAGCAATGAGACAGGTGTTTGCCCTGTTCCCTGAACGCAGTGTGGTAAATGGGTTACTCCCTGGGCTTGTATGCAGGTGTGCCCATATACGGAATCTGTCACTACTGGTGAGTGTGTATCTCTGTACATGTATTCCATATATCAGTCCATGCCTAAAAAAAAATCCACAAAAACAAAACCACCCTGAATTCTTACGTGAATCACTGAATGGTTTCCTTTTATAGTGGGATCCTAGCTTTAGAGTTGTAAGGGACCTCAGAGGATCCAATCCCCTTATTTGACGAAGGAGGAATCAGAGGTCCAAGGCAATGAAGTCTGAGGCACAAAGTCCCATGGGTAATAAGTGGTAAAGGCAGGATTTGAACCCAGCTTCTCTGATCCAAATCCAGTCCCCCCTGTATTTGGTTTCCTGCAGGCTCAGCTCCTACATATCTACGTGGGGTGTAGAGTCAGTGTGCATGGGGATGTGGGGATGACTGGAGATAATTATGTCTCACTAGAGAAGAGTGTGTCTGTAGGTATGCATGTGTTTGCACACTCTTTTAGTGGTTTTTTATTAGAACCTGCATACCCAGGGGTGGGTGCTGAGGCAGCTGGATGCATGTATTTTGACTTATATAATATGTGTGTGCGTGTGTGTGTGCGTGTGTGTGCGTGTGTGTGTGTGTGTGTGTGTGATCTATGACCCTTCCCCAGGATTTTT
>NW_020946175.1:0-23399 GCF_900497805.2 Vombatus ursinus
CACAGGGGTGTGGACTTGTCCAGTGGCCTTGGAGCTTGTCCCCCAAGTAAGGGAATATTCCCCAGCAGAGAAGCAAGGCATAGATATAGACAGAGTAGCCCATAGAGGAGTGGCAAGCATAAATGGAGTGGCATAGACTTCTGAGAAAGTCGTATTGGGGAGGGGGGCTTTTGCAAAGATGGCACGTGGTGGGAGATGGGAATTGCCATGTGTGTGTAAATGGCATACCCAGCAATCCTGGACTCCACCCCGGCCTAATGAATTTCCCAGCTTAACTAGGGAGTTATCCTCCCATTTTCTGAGGCCAAGTGTGCTTGAGCTATCAGGGAGGAGGAGGAGGAAAAAAATTAACACTACCATCGTAAATGATTTCAAGAGGAAGGAAAAGAGCATGGATAGTTTTCACTTTTTTCCATTCACCTGTCCTGTGGAGGGGGTTAGGGCCTTTCTAAACAGTAGCTTGAGATCCTCCAAGGGCTTGCAGGTATATTCCAGAATCTCTGAGGCGAAGCAAGAGGTGACATAATCCTAGAATTATGAGTCCAGCTGGGAAGGCCCTGGAGTTTCACTGCCTTTGGAGTGGTGAGTATGACTCGGTAGGGTCCCTTCCAGCTGACATCCAACTGTTCCCTCTTAGGAATCTTCCAGGATTTTAAATAGACCCAGTCCCCAGGTTGTACTGGGGTATGACCCTATTTTTTCCTGTCAAGGGGTTTTGGAAGATGTTTATTAGCATATTTTGTTAGGGCATTCCTGACAGTTCCCAATTAGGTTGCAAATTGAGTGATCAAATGCTGTTCAGGGTCTAATAGAATGTCTGAGGTTAAAAAGGGCCTCCCATACAAGAGTTCAAAGGGGCTAAGCTTGATAATTTCCAAAGGTGTGATAGGGACTCTGAGTAGCCCAACAGGGAGGTTCTTAATCCAATCTTCTCAGGTTTCTATGCACAGTTTAGTAAGGACTCACTTTAGGGTATGATTCATTTTTTCTACTTTACCAGAGAACTTTGGATCCCAGGCTGAATGGAGCTGGTAAGTGATTTTAAGTGTCTTTGCCACAGCCTGGGTTATCTATGAAATCAAAGCTGGGCCATTGTCACTCTGTAAGGAGTTAGGCAACCCAAAGGGGAGGTATAGTCTCTTTTAATAGGAACTTCAATACCTCCCCAGCCTTTTCGGTTCTGCAAGCAGAAGCCTCCACCCAATGAGTAAAGGTGTCAACAAAAACCAAAAGAAATTTAAAACCCTTACACGGGGGCATATGTGTAAAGTCTATTTGTCAGTCTTCACCAGGGTAGGAACCCCTCCTCTGAATAGGTTTTAAAAGAGGGGGGGTCTGACTGCCCCTTCAGGATGTACTTGGGCACAGGTTGGGCAAGCCCGACAGACTTGTCGAATGGTTTCCCCTAACTTAACTGCCAGTAAAACAGGCCTTATCAGAGACTGAAGGGCATTTTTTCCCAGGTGTGTGGCCTGGTGGAAGCCAAAAAGAAGCTTCCATTGGCTCACTTCTGGGACAAGGAGTTGGCCAGAGTGTGTCTGAAACCACCCTGAGGATGAAAGAGAATATCCCCTTTCTTTAGCAAGAGCATGTTCCTGGGGCCTATGGGAAGGTGTGAAGGAATCAGGAAGCTGTGGGAATAAAAGAGCCAGCATAGTTACTTGGCAGCAGCATTGTTTGCTGCAGTATCTGCCAGAGGATTACCCACAGCCTGATCTCTTTCCCCTTTCTAGTGGCCTTTAGAAAAGGTAACAGCTATCTCAGATGGCTTTTGAACAGCTTGAAGGAGACGTAAAATCTCCTGGGCATGTTTGATAGGTGAATTTTTTTGCTGTCAAACATCCCCTTTCTTTCCAAATTGCTCCATGGGCATGTAGTACATGGAAAGCATATTTCGAGTCAGTATAAATATTCACCCACTTATCTTCCCCTAGCTCTAGGGCTCTGGTGAGTGCTATTAATTCTGCCTTTTGGGCAGAGGTCCCGGGGGCAGGGGTTTAGCCTCCATAGTTTGGTGGAGGCTAACCACTGCATATCCAGCTCTCCTAACCCCTTGTTCAATAAAACATGAACCATCTGTGTACCATACTAACTCAGGGTTTGGAAGAGGAGAATCTTTTAGATCAGGTCTACTAGCAAAAACTCTGTCTAAAGTCCCCTCACAATCATGAATGAGAGTATCTGAGTGGGCACTGTCTGGAAGAAGAGTAGCTGGGTTGAGTGTGTGGCACACCGGAAGGATTAGGTCAGGGGTATCTAAAAGCAAGGCTTGATATTTAGTGAGCCTGCCGCTAGCTAGCCACTGGTGGCCTTTTGCTTCTAGGATGCTTTGAACTCTGTGGGGAGTCAGGACTTCTAGGGGCTGGCCAAGTGTAAGTTTAGAGGCTTCTTGAATTAGAATGGCCGAGGCAGCCACTGCCTGAGGCATGCAGGCCATCCAGCAGCTATGGGGTCTAATTGTTTTGAAAAATAGGCTACTGGTCTAGGGTCAGGTCCTAAGAGCTGGGTCAAGACTCCCAAAGCTTGCCCTCTCCTTTCGTCCACAAACAGAGTAAAAGGTTTCTCTAGATTAGGGGGAGCTAAAGCTGTTGTGGTGGTCAATTTAGATTTTAAAATCTCAAAGGTTTTAGCCTGGTCTGAGCCCCACTCTTGAGGGAGTGAGTCAGGACCCAAAGGAGCATCATAAAAGGGCTTAACAATAAAACTATTATTAGGTATCCAGAGTCTACAAGATCTAGCAGCCATGCCTAGAAGAGTTTGAAATTGTTTCTTAGTGTCTGGGACAGGGAGTTCGTGGCCCAGAAACTTTACAGACTGGCATGCTATCTGGTCTTTGTTCAAAGGGACCCTATAGCCTTGAGTTCCCAAGAAATTAAGCACTCCTGAGGCAGAGGTCAAAGGAGTCTCCTGGGTGGGGCTACAACTACAGCTATGCGAAAATACTTTAGGGTCTCGGAGGTGAACAAAGGCTGGGGTGGCAACAGTCGCTCACCCAGGAGTTCCCTGATCCCAAGTTGCCTCCCACACTTCCAGGGGAACATGGGGAGGTCTGGCACACAGAGGGAAAAGAGAGATGGGAGGCTTAGCTAGAGAAAATTGGCTTCCCAACTTCACCATCAGGTTTCCTCCCAACAAGGGGGGAGGGCAAGAGGAGAGCATAAGGGAGGAGTGTTTAAACAACAGATTTTCAAATAAGAAGGGGACGGGGTAAATCTGGAGACATCCCTTAATTCTCCCTCCATAGCCCATGACCAGATGGGTCAAGGAGTGAATACGGCCAGCGTAATTGCTTAGAGCAAAGAACACAGCCATGATAAAGTGGGTAACCTTACCTTCAGCCTCGATTTCTGCCAAGGGCTTAATGAGGGAGATGGAGAAAGTGGGAGTGTTGCCCGGATCCAGGCTCCCTTGTCCTCCCCAGTCTTGAGAAGACTGGAGGACAGGGTACTAGGGGGCTGCTCTACCACTTCTCCTACCTTGGGGTAGGAATCCTTCCAATATCCCTCCTAGTCACATCTTGGGCAAGGTCCTAGAGGTGTCTGTCTTGGGGGCTTCCTCCAAGGGAGCGCCCTGGAGGGCACTCCTTGGACCCGTGAGCCTCCCTGTGTCCTCCCCTGCCCAAATTGCTGGGCTTCCTCTGAGGGGGTGCCTTGGAGGGGCACTCCTTGGACCAGTGACCCTCCTGGTGGCATCAAAAGCAGGTTTTCCCACTGCCCAAGTTGCCAGAAACATCCTTGGGTCTTTTCCTGACCATGGCAGCAGCTAGGAATGTAGCATGTTTTTTGTCTCTAGCCCTCTGCCTGCGTTCTTTCTCCTCTGCTGCAACTAGGTCTCTGTTGTTAAAGATTCCAAAAGCAGTCTCCAATAACTGGGCCTGAGCTGTTTGGGGTCCCATTGCCAATTTCTGTAATTGTCTCCTAATATCTGGGGCAGATTGGTTAATAAAATACATGCTAAGGATTGCTGCCCCGTCTGTAGAGTCAAGATCTAAATTTGTATACTTTTTAATGGCTTCTACTAGCCTTTCTTGAAAAAGGGCAGGGTTTTCCTTTTCTCCCTGAGTAATTCCCTTAATCTTCTGAAAATTTACCTGTTTTCAGAAGGCTGTTTTCAGGCCTTCTAACAGGCAAATTATCATGTGGTCTCACTTTCCCCTATCCTCACTCTTCTGATAATCCCATCCTGGGTCACTAGAGGGAACCGCAGCTGTTCCTGGGGGTATCTTGTGGGGTCATTGGTAGTAAAAGTATCCCCAACTTTTTGAGCTTGTTCCCAGATTCTCTTCTTTTCCTCAGTGGTACAACAGGTGGAGAAGAGGACATGCAAATCACCCCAAGAAAGTTCGAATTGTAGGGACACATCCCTAAAGCCCTCAGTAAATTTAGTGGGATCTTCAGAGTACTGACCCAGTCTGTCCTTAATCTAGCTGAGGTCTGAGATAGAGAATGGAACATGCACCCTAAGTGTCCCATCAGGTGAGGCAGGTACTTCCCTTAAGGGAAAGAGCCCTGAAGGTCCTGCAGGAGTAGGGGTTTGCGGGGGAGGGAGATAGGAGGTCCCAATTCTCTTGAGTGAGGCACTGGAAAGTGCCGGCTGAACTGGCAAGGCTGAGGAGTCTGGCTGGCAAGGTGAAAGATTACCTGATGCTGGAGGAGGGGGAGGGGTCAGGGGAGGAGACGCCAAGGCAAGACCCTTGTCTGGAACCTGAGCAGGGGTCCCGTCAGAATTAGAGGTCTGGGGAGGAGGCACCGAGTTGAGAACCTTGTCTGAAACTTGAGCAGGGGTCTCTTCAGAAGTAGAGGCTGGAGCGAGGCCCTTGCTCAAGGCCTGAGTAGAAGGAGCCTCTAGAGCAGGGGCCTGGGGAGGAAATGGAGGAGCCAGAGGAAAAGGGAAGGAAAACCAAGGGAAAGAGGAAATGGGTAAGGAGGAGGGGGCATGGGAAACAAGGGAGGGCAGGGGAGAATAGGGAAATGTAGGAGGGGTCAAGGGAGAATGGGGAGCAGAAGGAGGGGTCTGGGGAGAACGGGAAACAGCCAGGGTGGCCAGAGGAGAAGGGGGTGGAGATAGGTGCTGGGGAGGTGGTGCTGAAGGAGGTTGGGAAGAGGGGGGTGCCATAGCCCTAGGAGGCATAAGAAGAGGATCATCCAAAAGGTCTATTTGATCCCCACTCCCCATTAGTGGGGTGGCTCTAGCTAGGAGCATCTTACAATCCTTTCTGAGAATGGGGTCTTTCTAGAGAAAGAAATGGCTCAACAAAAGCCATTAAGTAAGAAATCTCCACCCATTTTCTTTCTCTGTGACAATATTTTTCTAACTCTGAGAGGGTTCTTACCCATAATGTCTCCAAAAGGGGCCATGCCTCATAATTTTCCAGGTGATACTGGGGCCAAACTGTGTTGCAAAAATACACCAGCTTTTTCTTTTTAAGTCCTTTAGAGAAGCTAAAATTTTTCCAGTTTTGTAAAAGACAGCCTAAAGGCGAACTCTTGGGAATTGAAGAGGATTGACCCATTGTGGGTTTAGGGGAAAAGAAAAAGAGAAAAAGAAAAAGAAAAAAAAAATCCAACAGTTTCTCAATTCCCTAGTTCTGAGAGAACTGAGAGGATTGGACCTACGCTTCCTGATAGGGAGTCCATCCTCTATGCTAAGGAAGGTATACCCAGGTCCAAGTGCTTAAACAGAGCCACTGGACTGAAAGCCTGAGAGCGTCAGGTGGAGTTCAAGACAGCCTCGTAGCTGTCTGACCTAGCAGGACCTGACAGGTCAGGCCTGAAAACACTTCCAAGCCAAACCTAGCTAGGTGCTTGGAAATCCCCCTCCCAGCCATAAGACAACAAAGAAGTTGGGGAGGGGGAGGCTTAAGAACCTTCCAGTCGTGCCTGGAGAAGAGTTTGAGATTGGGCAGTTTTTCCCAGTCCAGGGAACCATATGAAGAGGTCTAGAGGTTTGGGGTGCTCCTAGGTGCACAGAGGCACCCCAAGATCGCAGTGCCAGGCCCTGTCTGAAAGAATTCAACTCAAATCTTCTTCCAGACAGAGAAAAAGTTTATTAGAGATAAAACATACAGACCAGACTCTTAAGGAACCTGAAGATTAGTAACGCCCATAGGGACAAGCAGGCATGAGAGTCTCAGCCTTTTGGGCATGAGAAAATCTTAGCGTTTAAATGGGGGCCAGGGTGGATCTTTTATACACTAAAGTAACTTTGGGTGACCAGAGGAAGGAGGTGGTGGTTGGGAAAAGGGTCTGGGTGAGAATTCCATTTGGAAGGTCTGAGGGATTGAATAAACAATGGGAATAGATAATGAAGGGAACTGGGAGATAGAAGTTTGCTTTCAAAGGGAGGTAAAGAGAGTAGATAAGAAACCTAAAAGTTTAAGGGTTTTCTGGGACCCGTAGACAAATGGGAGCCAGATTCTTTTTAGGGCTAGGGGCAAAGGTGCATCTGAATAAGATCGAAAGGTAAGGCTAAGGCTTTCAAAGGGAAATAAGGAGCTGGGGCCTGTAGAACCAGATTCCCTTTGGGGCAAGGGGTGAGGATCTTGACTTGGGCAGAAACCCTGTCAGTGGGGCCTCCCCAGTTCTCCAGAGGACTATCCAGAGTTAAGGGTTTGGACCAATGTGCCCAGAGTTTCCCTGGTTTGATTTCTGTTGCAGTGTTTGTTCTTCCTTCTGAAAGAGGACATCAGGGAGTTGATGCCATGACTTGCAGGTGAATTGGATTTAAGGGAGGCAGGGCTGTGCAAAGTCACCAGCCTCACTTTTTCCTCTGGAGCCGACCCGATCCAGTTGCCAGATATAGATCAAGAAGAATGGAAATGGCCCAATGCAGGGGGAGACCTTGACCTTTTTAAGCTAAGGTCTTTCCCAGGTCTCAGTTTGACCCATTCAGTGATTAAGGCTAGGTAAGAAAGGAGACAGAGAATGGCCTCTTTACCTAGTTAAAAAAAAATCAATCTGGGAAGGTAAGACCTCAGGGTTTCTGGCCAAAACAGCAACAATTGCTATTTGCATTCACCCTGAACCAACCAGGGACCAAACAATGACCAAGTAGTCACAGAAATGCTTAACTGGGAGCATGAATTTAAGAATTGATCTGGGTTGTTCTCTAGTCAACCTGATGAATTTTTGTCTGGGATTTCTTTATGCAGAGAGTCCCTACAAAGTACGGAGATGCCCCTGGGGCAGCTTGTTAGAGCACAAAGAGCAACTCCTGGCTCAGGTCTCAGTGACTTAGGCTAGACTAAAACGAATGAGTGAATTGGGAGCCACACTTTGCCATCTCATAAGTGATTGGGTTTCGGAAGCCGGGACTATCTCCAAAATGATTTGGTTGGCCAGGGCTCACAAGAGGAAGGACTCTAATAAAAGAAGGCCCTTCTCTATACTGGTCTATAAAAAAGAATTAAGAGAGAACTCTTCTTTTTTTCCTTCTCTTCTTTTTTGGGATAACAAGCCAGAGTATAGTGAAGGGGAAAACTGCATACAGTACAACCTACCTCGGGGCAAAAGCACATGGGAATTATATGTGCTCACCCACAGTTTTTTCCAAAGCACAGTTCAGAGACTTAAGGTGTAATCATGGACTTTCCAAGCCCAAGAGATGGTAGCAGTTGGGGCAGTGATAGAGATGTGCATAAGCACATAGCAGAGGCAGCTATGTGTTGACCACATGATCAGACAGGGGAGTAGATTTTGATTTCCTAGACAACATGTATATATTGTCCTTTCCTCTTTGCATGAATTCATAAGGCCACTTATTTTATTTGGGTTTTTTTTTTTTTGCTACGGTGGCAGTATACTATTAAATTATGAGTCAACTGTCCTTGAGTTGAGAAGGACCTTAGAGAATCAACCCTTTATTTAGGTTGCAAATTAACTGTACCTGTGACATCCAGACAACCTCCAAGCACTTTGTAATTGAAACATACTGATGCACTACCCCACAACATCCAAACTAGGCCTTTACCTACCAGACACTACTAGTTTTCAGTTGATAAAGGAATAATTGTGATTTAGTACTGGGGGTAAGGGGAGGAGAGAAGGAAAAGGAAGAAGAAGAGGAAGAGAAAGTTTTGGTATGATGATGTATGGTGTTGAACCATTTTTTTGGTTATTTCTGACTCTTTGTGACCCCTTTTGGGGGGTTTTCTTGGAAAAGATACTGGAGTGGTTTGCCATTTCCTCTTGTCTTTAGTTGGATACAGTTACAGACTTTAACTAGGGAGTAAAATGAGCAAAATCCAACCTAATCTGATCCAGAGCAATTGGATAATTCTTGAAGTCAGCTGAGTGACTCCTGACATTGGTCTAATGACCTCTGCAAACAAGTATGAGAGTAACTATAACATTATTCCTTGTTTTATGTAGACAGAACCTCTGGATGAATCTGGATGGATGATTAAAAATGTCCTCTCAATGCCCATAGTCAACAAGAAGGAAGAAATTGTTGGAGTGGCTACATTTTACAACCGAAAAGATGGAAAGCCCTTTGATGAAATGGATGAGACTCTCATGGAGGTATATCTCTCCACTATCCCTGTCCCCTCTTCTCCTCTTCTGTGTCTTTCCTGTAAAAGGCCAGAAAGAGAGTTCAGCAAAACAGGCTCAGGAAGGCAGCCTATTGTGACCCCTGCAGACTCTCACCTGTCACTCTTTTTTGGGAGTGGGTGGGGTGAAGTGGGAAGGAAGCTTGGGAGGGACTTAGAGGGGGAGTACCTCAGTTCTGTCTCCTATGTAATTGGTTCTTAACAAGCTTTCTTATTTAACCCAGCATACAGTAATGGCAAACTACCCCTGGCTGTCCAAAGCTCTGTGATGTCTCCTATTCTTTTCTCACTCAGGACCCCTAGCCCTCACCCATTCTGAACCCTGAGGCACCCCTCTGTCTACCGTACAGACTAATACTAATTCCTAGTACCCCATATATATATATGAATTAGTTGAATTAACTGCCTAAGGGGTTGCTTCTTAGCCTCACTGAATCAATGATTGGGAAAATTGGTGGTGCTGGTGGTGTTGAAACAGGCCATGTAAGGGGGAGGATGTATGGGGATGAAGGACATATTTTGGGACAGAGACCTCCCCTGAAATCAGCTACATAGGTTATTCCTGGTAAAGACACCACAGTCCTTTCCTCTCTGCCAAGAGGAGGGGAAATAGTTTCTCTAATGCCTGTTCTTGGCCCCACTTGAGAAAGTGTTTCTGTGGGGAAACTTAAAAATCATTGACTCTCAGTATTTGAAAAGAAGTTAAAGGTTATCTAGTAGCAGAACAGATATCTCCTCTACAACATTTCAGACAAGTGATCATCAAATTCCACTTGGAGTCACCTAGTAATGGGGAACTCACTACTTCTGAAGGTAGCAAACTCTAGTTTGGAATAGTTCTAACTGTTGGAAAAAAATTTCCTTAAATTGAAAAACTCTGGAATAAACAAAGTTACCCATATAGTATAAGACACAGTGGCTGATAAGGGGGAAAATATTTTTGTATTAAATTTCCCAGATAATGTAAGACCTAAAGGTATGTCCTTAATATACATGTGATCACAGGATACAAACAATTTTCAGAATTGCAAACTATTATCAACCACATGAAACAATACTCCAAATTATTAAAATTAAAAAGAAATGCTTATCAAAACAACCCTGAAGTTTTGCCTTCAGGAAATTGGCAAAGATGACAAAAGATTTACAAATGTCAATGTTGGAAGGATTTTAGAAACAGAGGAACACTACTGTATTGTTGACAGAACTGGGAATTAGTATAACCATTCTAGAAAGCAATTTGGAATTATCAAATAAAGTTGCTGAAATGTCCATACAATTTGATCCAGAGATCCCACTGCTAGACATATATCCTAAAGAGGTCACTGACAAAAAGAAAGGCTCTATATACATGAAAATATTTATAGCAGTACTTTTTGTGGCAACAAAGAACTAGAAACAATGCTCATCGATTGGGGGATGGCTAAACAAATTACGGTATATAAATGTAATGGAATATTATTCTTAATTAAGAAATGCTGAACATGATGAATATAGATATACGGTCATAATAATTATCTTATTTAACACATCATGGCAGTAAGCTCCACTTGGCTCTCCTCTTCAGCTTTAGGGAGCTTATTTTGGAAAGAAAGTTTTGAGTTTGCTCGAAATTATTCTGAGCCCTCATTTAAGACAATTCCTAATACCTAGGCAAGAGGTTGGACTCTCTGCCTAGCCTTACATTTACACTTATCTCTAGTTAACTCCAGGACTCTTTTCTGTTGAAGCAAAATTCAGTTTCCAGGAAACATTTGGCTAACAAAGCAGATTATATTAGATTGTCTCTGGATCAACAGGCATTGGGAAGAAAGTTAGAGAAAGAGTTTACTCTTACTTGGAGTTTTCCTTGGTTTACGCTCTCCACTCTGAGAAATCTATGAAGTAAATGACTTTTTTTTTTTTAAGCAATTGGGGTTAAATGACTTGCCCAGGGTCACACAGCTAGTAAGGTGTCAAGTGTTTGGTCTGAGGCCAGATTTGAACTCAGGTCCTCCTGACTTCAGGGCCAGTGCTCTATCTACTGCACCACCTAGCTGCCCTTTGACTTTTCTTGATACAGAGAGTTTGCTACTCAGTTGTCCCTTGGTTCTTCTAATCTTGCTCCGACCTCTGCAATCTAGGCACTCAGAATTTCTTTTTTCTCTCTCCCTAGCCCCCCCCCACCGCCCATGGGGAAAATTCTTCATTTTATGTAAATTGCTTAGGATGTGACCCAGTCTCTCACACAATAACTTTGCTTGATCCAAGGAGAGTCTATAGATGTAGGCCCTACTCATACTCAGTTCAGATTTATTCAATCAAAGTATGTTTGCACACCCAATCAAAGTAATCAAGAGATGGTTTTGAGCAACCTACACAGAGAAGCATGGAAGGGCTTAAATAAATTGATGCAAAATGAAATAAGTAGGGGCAGCTAGGTGGCACAGTAGATAGAGCCTTGAAATCAGGAGAACCTGAGTTCAAATCTGGCCTCAGACACATGACACTTAGTAGCTGTGTGACCCTGGACAAGTCACTTAACCCCGATTGCCTCATTAAAAAAAAAAAAGCAAAAAAAAAAAAAAAAGCAATAAGCAGAGCCAGGAAGACAATAAACAAACAAATATATGTATGAGTGAATGAGTAAACACACATACAAGCACATACATGTATACACGTGTGTATACATATATAAATATGCATATACATGGTATGTATGGATGTACTTTATATACATACATGCATATACACACAATGTCTGCAACAATGTCAATGAAAAAAGAGCAGCCACAAAGCAATCAGAACTTAATGTTGCTAAATTAATAAAGAACAAGTTTTGGTTCAAAAGAAGAGATATGAAAAGATATTTCCTCTTGCTCCATAGCAAAGAGTCCTTGGCTGTGGAATGTTGAATTTTATGTAACTTCTTTTTTTCGATGTAGTAATTGGTTTTGATGGATTTTTTTCTCTTCTTTTTCTTAAATTTTGTTGTTGCTGCTGTCAGAGATGACTTTCAGGGAGTGGGAGGGAGAGGGTTGCAAGGGAAAAATCTAGGTGATTATAAAGATGAAAGATCACTAAAAATATATTTTTAAAAGGAAATTTTTCCTTCCATAGAATCACACTTTAGCTCCCTGCAATCTGACCTGGTGTCGTCCCCCCCATACATGCCCCCCCCCCTCGCCCCAGTTTGGTCCTACTTCTGGTCCTGCCCTCTGGAGCCATGCCAAACAATTCCTCTTTGACATGCTAGTCCTTCAAATGCTTCAATGTGGCAGGGCTTCTACTCCTTTCACCATCTTGGTCACTCTTAGGAGAGCCCATCACCATCCTTCCTAAAATGAGGTACTTTGTACTGGATAGTATACTCCATATGTGCACTGACCAGGGCACAGGAAGTCTTTCACATCTGGCTCCCTGTGCTTTTATTATTGCAGCCTATATTCACATTAGCTCTCTTGGCTCCCATAGGACACTGTAGAGCCCCAATGGGCTTTCTGCTGGTGAAATCAGGCACAACTCAGAAAGTATGCACCTTGATGGGATCTGCATTGCTGGCCCTGGTGCCCTGTATTCCCTCCAGGGTTTCAATCCCATCCACAAGACACAGGGCTAACCATATGACTCCTTTGCTCAGGTGCCCAGCCTTTTCAAGGTGACCCTGGTTCTGCAAGGTTTATTTTGTAGGACACAAATGTACCTTTACAGGAGCATAGATTTAGTACTGGAAGGAATCTCGTATGTTATTAAATTCAACCCCTTTCTTTTATTTTTTATATTTTAACATTTTTATTGCTTTCTTTAGTTTTTATATCACTTTCATGTTCAAATAGATCTCTCCTCTTCTACTCAGAGATCCATACTTTGTAACAAGGAAAAAAATGGGGAAACATAGTTCAGAAAAATGAAGAAGCACATTAACCAAGTCTAACAGTACATGCAATATTTTGCACCCATCATCCCCTTCCTCTGCAAAGAAAGATAGGAGATATGTTTTTTCATCTTTTCTTCAAGATTATTATTATTTCCATCATTTTTTTTTTGCCTTTCTATTTACATCGATATAATTGTATACTTTTTTTTTTTAGTTTAATAGAGTGTGGTTGATGGATTGGATGTGGTTAGTATCATAGGCAAACCAACTGCTCATTCTTTAGGAAAGCCTCATTTTTGAAATTCTAGTGCTACCACTTTCTCAACTTCTTCCTTAACAGTCCCTGGGGGGATTCCCCTTAATTGCCACTTCCTTTCTGATTCTCACAGGTCTATGGGGGAGTAAGGCTGCCCAAAGCTAATTGCCTGTGACAAGGCTCTTGTCCTTCCATCATTAAAATCTGCTTACTCATGAGTCGGCAGTACCTAGAATTAGTGAGATTCATTTGATTCATATTTCTCTGCCATCGGGAAGATCACAAAAATTATTACTAAATCAAAACTCTTCGAGAATTATTCTCACCGGGCTTGTAACCTCAGCTAGCATAAGAAAATCTTATGGATTTCAACATGTGGGTCAGATGTCTTGGATCTTCTGTACCTATGTTTCACTATCTTTATCAAAAACCTTCCCCTCTTCACTAATAAAGACATATGCTGTTACAAAAATGTTTTTACAATCATAGTTTTGTTGCAGTTTGGGTTGCTGGGAACCCCAAAAAGTAAGGGTACAGGGGAGTTCTGTCTGGAAAGAATTCAAGCACTCAAACCTTCTTTCAGTCAAAGTAGTAAGGTTTATTATAAGACCAGTGTGGTGAGCAGGATTCCTAGTAAATCTTTGAATCTGATGAAGATGGGACTGATATTTACATACAAAAAGAGGGGGAAAGTGTCAGTGAAAAGATCTTGATGGGATTAAGGAGTGGTAAGTAGCCTGGGGTGGGCCAGGTGCAAATAAAGAAATGAGTTAAGTGGTTGGAGAGCCACAGTGAAAGAGCTATTAAAAAGATTATTGAGTATCTAGGTGGGCTGGGCTGGGCCCTAGCTTTAGGTGGTGAACCAGGTACTGGGTTGTGTGGGAAAATCCAGGGACCGGATTGCTGAAATGTATGGGAAAATTCAGGGTCCAGGTCCTATCACCCCATCATTTTTATATCTAGGATAAAATCAGTTCTAAAGATATTACTTAAATCAGGAATTGTGAACAGAAAGTTTATAGTAAACCTCTGCCATTTCAGGTAGAAGGACAGAGTGGGAGAAAAGTTAAAACTCTTCATCCTCCTTAGTATTCCCAGAGAGAAACAGTTGAGCAATTCCTCCCACTAATCTAGTCTTCATCATCTCTATAGGTCTCTACATTTCTATCCACTCTCCCCACTGACCGATAGGCTTTGAGCCTTTCCAGTTTCCATTGAATCTGCTGGGTTGTGAGCCTCCTCAGGTCCCACTGAGTCACTCTTTGACTTCTCACTTGAGCAACATCTTTTTTTTTCCCCTCAGCTCAGTGTCTCAGGTCTCCTTCTCTTGAGATGGCAAGTCCAAGAAATTCCATTCTGACCTGCAGATCTTCAATTCTCATCATGCTGATGTGGTTTGGGGTTGCTAGGAATCTCAAAATGTAAGGGTACAGGGCAAGTCTGCATGGAAAGTATTCAAGTACTTTCAGTCAAAGTAGTAGGGTTTATTGTAATGCCAATAGGGTGGGCTAGATTCCTAATGAATCTGTGCCTTGATGGGGTGAGATTGATATTTATATACAAAAAAAGACAGTGAGAAGATTTGGATGGGATTAAGGAGTGGTAAACAGTCTGAGGTGGCCCAGATGGACAGTGGAAAGGAGTTAGGTGGTCTGGGGTGGGTCAAGAGGACTGTGAAAGGAGTGGTCTGGAGTGGGCCAGAGACATTATGAAAGGACTATTGAGTATTTAGGTGGGCTGGGATGGGCCAGATGCCTGGGCATGAGATGCCAGTGATCTGGGCTACTGAAATGTGTGGGAAAATTCAGGGACAGGGTTGCTGAAATGTATGGAAAAATTCAGGGTCCAGGTCCCATCACCCCATCATTCCCTCTTCAAACAAATGGAACCCAAAATCTTGGTGTAAGGGGTGAAGGTCTCACCTTCCTGCTGTCAAGGGCCGTAGAGCTGTCTCTGCCTGGCTGGGTCCCATTCAAGGAGTCAGACTTCGGAACCTGGCTGATGCCAGGTCTAGTGGGTTAGAGACCTTGGACTTGGTCGGAGGTTGGTATGCAGCCTGAGCAGTCATCTGGAAGTTGATGGCCTAGAGCCTGGAAGAGACAAATCTAGCAAGGAGGTTAAGCAAACAAGGACCAAACAGGCATAAAGGAATATGATCAGGAGGGGAATACGTATGAGGGCTAGTAGGGAAAGGAGCCAGAATCTCCAAGAAGATGATTTGGGGGTACTGAGGTTATCATGGATTTCTTGCATCCAACTAGCCTTTTCCAAAATATGTTCAGTATGGATTTCTACCTGCCCAGAATTGTTGATGTACATACAACAAGAGGTGTTTGCTAGGGCACATACATTCCCGCTAGAGTCAAGTAGAGTCTATTCTATTATCTAGGACTACTTTTGCTAGAGAATCCAAAGATTTCTGGATTTTCCAGAAACTATAAGCTGTCTCATTTGCCAATTGATGAATGGTCTCTGTAAGGTTAGAGAGAATGAGTTCATATTGTAGGTGACCATATCAGGGCCAGAGAATATTTCCCCAGAATCCACACTTTGTCCTGTTCAAGGTGGGGGTCCTGGTCTTTGTGGCATTGAAAATAGAAAAGGGGGTGGCTAAAAGTCCAAGGGTGTACATCTCTAAGCCCTTGTAAGGTGTTAAGCATTGGGTGGCCAGGGCAGTAGTTCTGGGGTCTTGCCACGTGGTGGCATTTTGTTTCACCTCTTCCCCAGAATCTTTGCCACTTGGTCCACTGATCCCACAAAGGAAGGTATAGTCTTTGGAGGTGCAGATGGGGCCGGTCCGTAAAAGGCTCTGAGTATAGATGCCCCAAAGATCAGAATGGTTGCACATTAAGCTCCCAGGAGAGAGGGGTATCTTTAAGAGATCAATAAGAGTATTGTAACTAGAGGGGACTGTGGCATTGACTCCCAAAGCCTGTCCTGTTCTTTCATCAACATACAGGGTGAAAAGTTTGTCTAGATTGGGTAGAGCTAATAATGTGGCATTTTAGTTTTCAGAGTCCCAAAGATCTTAATCTGGTCAGAGTCCCACTCTAGAGGAAATGAGTCAAAGCCTTGAGTAGAGCTATAAAGGGACTTAGCAATAAGACCAAAATTAGGGATCCAGAGTCTACAAAATCCAGTCATGCCTAGAAAAAGTGGCTGGAACAGGGATAGACAGGACTGCCCTTTTCCTCTTTGAAATTAAGGAGTGAGAGGTGGGTGTTAGTTCATGGCCCTAATACTTTACACTTTGACTGCTATTTGGACTTTGTTCAGAGAGACCCTATAGTCTTGAGTGTCCAGGAAATTAAGCGTTCCTGTGGCAGCAGCCAAAGAAGCCTCCCGAGTGGGCTACAAATGAGAATATCATCCACATACTAAATTAAACTATTATCGATAGTTTTGGGTCCCTTAAATCTTTTCCCAAGGCCTGGCCAAATAAATGGGGGCTATCCTGAAAACCTTGAGGCAAACTGTCCGTGTTAGTTGGCATGGATTTGATTTCCCAGGGAGTGTCCATTCAAAGGCAAAAAATAAATTGTGAGTCTGTATGAAGAGGTATACAGAAAAAGGCATCTTTGAGATCCAGGATGGAAATTGGTTACCTCCAGGGACCTGAGTGAGTATTGTGTATGGGTTATGGACTATGAGATGGATTGGAATAACAGCTTCATTAACAGCTCTGAGATCTTGAACTATGCGGTATTAAACTGGGCTTTTTTACAGGAAGGAAAGGGGTATTGCATGGGGATTGGCAAGGGACAAAGATTTCATATTTAAGGAATTTCAATCAGTGGTTGCAGTCCCTTCCAGGCCTCAGATTTAATTGGATATCAGCGATGATGGGGGAGCATATTAGGGCCTCAGAGGTGAGCAACGACTGGGGTGGCACACCCAGGAATTCCCTGATCCCAAACAATTGGCTCAACTGTTTCCCACACTTCTAGGGGAACATGGGAAGGTCTAGTGAGCAGAGGTAAAAGAGAGATGGAAGCCTTAACTAGAGAAAATTGGCTGCCCAATTTCACCATCAGGTGCCTTCCCAACAAGGGAGCAGGACAAGAGGAGAGGATAAGGAAAGAGTGGTTAAACAGCAGATCCTCAAACAGGCAGGGGAGGGGGTATGTCTCTCGAAAACCCTTAAGTTTCCCTTTGATGACCATGCCCCCGATGGGTAGAGGGTATTGAGCTGAGACAGAGAGCATCACTCCTATACCTATGAGAAAATGGATACTCTTATCTTCAATCTTGATCTTTGCCCAGGGATCAGCCGGAGAGATGGAGAAGGTGGGAGCACAACCAAGTCCCAGGCTTTCCTGTCATTCTGAGTCTGGAGAAGAACAGAGGACAGGGTACTGAGAGGCAGTTCCACCACCTTTCCTACCTTGGGGACAACTCTTCCTCCAATATCCCTCCTAGTCACATCCTGGGCACAATCCCAGAGGCTTCAGTCCTTGGGGCTTCCTCCAGGATGGGGCTCCCTGGAGAGGCACTCACTGGACCAGTGGTCCTCCCTGTGGCATCAAAAGCAGGTTTTCCGCTGCCCAAGTCTCCAGGAGCGTCATCAGATCTTTTCCCAGCCATAACAGTGCCAAGATTTGAGCCCGTTCTCTGTTGTTAGCCCTTTCCCTGCATTCTTTCTCCTCTATTGTGGCCGGGTCTCTATTGTTAAAGACTCCAAAGGCCATCTCCAGTAATTGGGCCTGAGGTGTTTGGGGTCCCATTGCCAATTTCTGCAGTTTCCTCCGAATATCTGGGGCAGACTGATTAATGAAGTATATGCCAAGGATGGCTTCTCCCTCTGTAGAGGCAGGGTCTAAATTAGTGTACTTCCTGATAGCTTCTACCATCTGACCCTGGAGAAAGGCAGGGTTTTCATCTGCTCCCTGAGTGATTTCCTTAATTTTTTTTTTTACAATGAATTTGCCTGTTAAATCCATTTTTTTTAAGCCTTCAAACAGGCAAATCACCAAATGGTTTCTCTTTCTCCTATCCTCATTTTTTTGATAATCCCATCTAGGGTCATTGGGAACATGCTCCCAGAGGGTGTCCAGTGGGGTCGGAGCTAACCAAACTTCTGGGTCTATTTCCAGATTTTCCTTTTCTCCTCAGTGGTGCAACAGGTGGAGAAGAGGATATGGAGGTCTCCCTAAGAAAGCTCAAATTAAAGGGAGACATCTCTAAAGTCCCTGGTAAACTTGGTGGGATCTTCAGAGTACCAACCCAGTTTCCCTTTAATCTGAGTGAGGTCAGACATTGAGAACGGGACATGCACTCTAATGGTTCCACTGGCCAAGGCAGCTACTTCCTTTACAGGAAAAAGCCCTGAAGGCATGGTGAAATGGGAGGGGGGTTTGGGATTAGGGAGATAGGAAGTCCCACTCCTTGTGAGGGAGGGGCTAGAGGGTGTGGGCCATTGGGGAGCTGGATTTGGCTACAAGGCTGGAGGATCTGGTGGGGAAGGGGAAGGATCCTCATGCCAGGAACTATGAGGAGTTGATAGTTAGGAGTCAACTGGCATGGGGTTTTAGGGGGCAGGAGAAACAGCCAAAGCAGCAATAAGAGGGGGTGGAGAAGGGGCAGGGGCAGCAGGAGGGGGCAAGGAAGAAGGGAAGGGGGATGAGGTGGGAAACAAGAAAGGAAGGGTCAAAGGAAAAGGGAAGAAGAACAAGAGAGCTGCAAGGGGAGGGGCTGGGGGGAAGGGATGTGGGAAGCAAGGGCCAAAAGAGAGGAAGGGGAAGGGGAAGGAGGTGGTATAGATGACCTAGGGGCTGAAGCCCTGGGGGCCACAAGAAGGGTATCATCTAAGATATCGAGTTGGTTCCCATCCCCTTTTGTAGGGTGTGTCTAACTATGAGCATCTTACAATTTTTCCAGAAAGTGGGTTCTTGTGAGAGAGCTATGAAAGCTAGGATGTATGGTATTTCCACCCATTTCCCTTCTCGGTGGTAATATAAATCTAGCTGTAAGAGAGTATTGTGTTGCAAAGACCCCCAAACAAGCCATGTTTCTTGATCCTCCAGGTGATACTTAGGCCAAACTGTGTAACAAAAGAACACAAGCATTTCTTTTTGAGGTCTTCAGAGAAACTGAACTTTTCCCAATTCTTTAAAAGATAACCCAGGGGTGAATTTTTGAGAATTGAAAAAGATTGGCCCATTTTTGCCTATAAACCTCAGGAAACTAAAAAGCAACTGCAGTTTCCCCAATTCCCTAGCATCCTAGAGAATTGAGAGAATTGGGCATATGCTTCCAGGTAGCCCTGTGTGATGGAAGTGTGCTCGGTTCTGAGATAGCTTTGTAACCATCTGACCCAAATGGAGCCTGAGAGCATCAAGCTCAAAAAACACCTCCAAGCCTTCCTAGGTGGTTGGAAGTGACCCCAAGTGCAGAGCAAGAAAGGGACCAAGAGAGAAGGCTTAGGTACCTTCTGGTCTTGACTGGAGAAGGGCTTGAGGAAGTCAAGGCAATGCCCTGTAACAGGGCCACCAAAATATGATGTGGTTTGGGATGGCTGGGAACCCCGAAATGTAAGGTACAGGGTGAGTCTGCCTGGAAAGTATTCAAGCACTCAAGCCTTCTTTCACTCAAAGTAGCGGGGTTTACTCTAACGCCAATAGGGTGGGCTATATTCCTAATGAATCTGTGCCTTGATGGGGTAAGATTGATACTTATATACAAAAAAAGACAGTGAGAAGATGGGATCAAAGAGTGGTAAATAGCCTGGAGTGGCTCAGATGGACAGTGAAAGTGGTCTGGGTGGGTCAAGAGTCACTGTGAAAGGATTGTTGAGTATCTAGGTGGGCTGGGATAGGCCAGATGCCTGGGCATGAGATGCCTGTTATTTGGGCTGCTGAAATATGTGGGAAAATTCAGAGTCCAGGTCCCATCACCCCATCAATGCCGTTTCTCCATAACAGAGTAATTCTACTGGTTGACATAATCTTACTTATTTACATCAGTTCATATGTCTTCCCATGCATCTCTATGTACTTTATAATGATTGTATCTTACGTTGCAATAATATTCCACTGTGTTCATGCACTAGAGCTTGATTACCAATTCCCTAATTGATGGGCATCTATAGTTCTTTGCTACTGCAAAAATTGCTACTATAGTTTGGTGTACATGGGACCTTTCTATCCATCTTGGACACTAACATGGAGCATATGCCCAGTAGTACAGCCCCTTTATTTTACAGATGAGAAAACTCAGTCTGAAAAAGTGATTAAGTGATTTGTCCAAGGCCACACAAGTAATAGATTAGAGAGTCAAGATCTGAAGCTAGGTCCTCTGATTCCAAATCCGGCCCTTTTTCTATTACAGAAAATTAGTATGGCATAATGGTTGGAATGGTAGACCTAGAGTTAGGAAGACCTGGGTTCAAGTGCCTCCTCAGACAGTTGTTAGCCACGTGACCCTAGGCAAGTCATTTATCTTTTCTCAACCTATACCTCAATCTCCTCATTTGTAAAATGGAGAAAATTATGGCATAATTATTATGTATAATTATGTGTACACACAACTCTCCCTCTATATATATAATGTGCATAATTAATATGTATAATTATTATTATACAGAATAAAACAAGTTGTTCTGAGGATCAAATGACATATATGTAAAGTTCTTTGAAAACTTTGTAGCATTATCTATTTTAGCTATTACTATTATTACAACCCAAGCAAATGCTCTCCTAGGATTACCCAGGAATGCTCACAATCATTCTTGTCTTCCTTGCTGTAGTTCTTTACCTGGTTTTTTTTTTGTTTTTAAGCATTTGTCTATCTATGAACTCAGACCTACAATTCCTGGGAGGGAAGTATATGAAGGATGAGCCATGAAGACAAAGGTCTAAACCATCAAAATGAAACAATGGACACTTTCAACTAAATAGGAGGGATAAGTTTAGTTAGCAGTTCTCTGAACACAGGTTCAAAATAATCAAGTACTTAGTGAGGTCAATGGTAAGTGGAAATGGGGGTGGAAAGTTAATGGGAACTTATGTTGCATTAATAGAAAAATGGTATCCACAACAAATGAAAAGTATGTTGGCAATAAAAGTCTTTCTTTCATTAATGCAAGGGTATAGGACAAGTTGATCATTTGCCAGGGATATGGAGAACATTTTCCTCATTCAGTGGGAGGCTGGACTACAACTTAAAAATTCTGAATCTGATTTTTCATTTTCTAGAGAAGGATACTGAGGAAGAAAATGACCGGAATTCTGGACCTGTTATTTAGCACCTGTGTCCTTGGATCCAGATTTAAAGCTGGAAGGGACCTTGAACCCTTTTATTTTACAGTTATGGAAATTGAGACCCAAAGAGGTTAAGTGATTTGCCCAAGGTCATGCAGCTAATCAGTCACAAGACTTTATTAGAGCCAATAATTGACTCTAATTACAGAGCCAAGATTTGAATCTTGGTCCTCAAATCATTTGCTTTCACTACATCATGCCGTGTGTGAATTTGGGCAAGTCACTTTCCCTTTGAGCCTCAGTTTCCTCTGCAAGATGAGTGGACTGGACTAACGATCCCTAAAGTTCCTTCCCGTTCTCACTCCTACCTTCCATTGCATCCACATGACTTGCCCAAGGTCACACAGAAAGTTAGTAGCAGAACTATAGAAAGAAACATAGTAAGTTTTGTTTTTCTTTCTTTTTCAATGAAGGGTTAGGTAAGAAAGGAGGTAAATGAAATTGATTTTCATTAATTGGGAAAAAGATTAATTTTTTAAGAAAAAAGATTTTTAAAATGTAATAGAAAGTATTGCAGGAAGTATGCTGGGTTGGGAGTCAAGAGACCTGGATTCTAGTCACGACTGCCCCTAATTCACTGTATGTCTTTTGACAGGTCTTTTGACTTGCCTAGATGTTGGTTTACCACTTTGTAAAATAAGGGGATGAACTAGCTGACATTTAAGATCCTCTTGTTTTGTTTTACAAAAATATTTGCTGTTTATATTATCTTCTGTTAAAAAAAATTATGTGAGACAGAAATATGAACAGGAAACAAATGGAAAGAGTGGGAAGCTAAGCTGGAATAGGAGAAGATCTGATAAAAAGGACAGTTTAAATAACTTAGAGGTAGTTTCAGATTCTTTTGTAAAGCTCTGACATTCTGAGACAGCTGGGACTAGATCAGAGGTCTCCTCATTTCTGCTTCCTCTGAGCTCTTAGACCATTAGGACTTTTCTTATACCACATGTGCATGAGGGGTCATGTCAACTCCACACTACATCCACAGGTAGATGGTGATTGTCTGGGGACATTAGGCCCAAGCCCAGATTTAAGAAATCTCAAGGACTAATATGGAAACATTTTACGTGATTGCACATACATAACATATCTGATTGCTTACAATGTCAGGGATGGGGAAAGAGAGGGATGGGGGGTGGATAGAATTTGGAGCTCCAAACTTTTAAAAAAATGTTAAAAATTATTTTAATATGTAATTGGGTAAAATATTTTAAAAAAAAGAAATCTTATAGGATTAGTAGGGAAGATGAAGGTAAAAAGGTTAAAATTATTAAAAATTTTAACAAGTTGTTAAAAAAATAATAAAATGTTTATCCCCACTCCCACTAAACACTATACTTTTAATTTTTTTTAAATAACTTTTTAAATTTTATTTTTTATACCTATTCTCTTTCAACTCAGGGAGTGAATAAGAAGAAATATTTCTTATCCTGTCTGTTCTTTCTCTTTTTTTTTCAGTCTCTAACCCAGTTCCTTGGCTGGTCTGTCCTAAACCCTGACACCTATGAGTCAATGAACAAGCTGGAAAACAGGAAGGATGTCTTCCAGGATATGGTCAAATATCATGTGATGTGTGACAATGAAGAGATACAAGAAATACTGGTAAGTGTCCCTTTTTTTGATGTCTTATCCAATCTTGCCACATACCTTTCTGTCCTGGGCCATTTTTTTCCTGGGCATCTGAAACCTACAGAAGATTTGAGCTTGATAGCTTGACAGTCACACAGGGCTAAAGGAACCCTGCTTTCCCTCTGTTTGACATCAATTTTCTATGAGGAACCTGCTCTCCATGCAGTCTTTTTTTTTAAAAAATATTTCTCCTTATAATGGCTTCACCACCATCTCCTAGGCCTAAATCTGAACTTTCATTATTTTCTCAAAATACTCAAATTCTCTCTTATGTAATAATGATAGGTTAAATCTAACATTTGGATTTTAGGAACTCCCAAATACTTTTTTTTTTGTTTTTGTTTTTGTTTTTTGGGGGAGGAAGGGGGAAAAATTTTAAAACTCAAGAGCTTATGGAAGTGATTGTTGATAAATCAAAATAAATTAATTAAAAAAAACACCAAAAAAGAAGTGTTTGCTTCTAATTACCCTCCTCCCCCAATCTGTCCTCCCCTCTATCATCCCCCTGCTCTCTTATACCCTTGCCCCCCTATTTTCCTGTAGGGTAAGATAGATTTTCATACCCAGTTGAGTGTGTATGATATTCCCTCTTTAAACCAAATCCAATGAGAATAAGATTCACTCATTCTCTCTCATCTTCCCCCACTTCCCCTCCACTGTAAAAAGCCTTTTCTTGTCTGTTTTATGTGAGATAATTTACCCCATTCTACCTCTCTCTTTCTCCTTCTCCCAGTATAATCCTCTCTCACCCCTTAATTTTATTCTTATTATATCACCCCTTCATCTTCAACTCAGCCTGTACCCTCTCTCTCTCTCTCTCTCTCTCTCTCTCTCTTTCTCTCTATCTATCCA
>NW_020946176.1:0-23396 GCF_900497805.2 Vombatus ursinus
CACAGGGGTGTGGACTTGTCCAGTGGCCTTGGAGCTTGTCCCCCAAGTAAGGGAATATTCCCCAGCAGAGAAGCAAGGCATAGATATAGACAGAGTAGCCCATAGAGGAGTGGCAAGCATAAATGGAGTGGCATAGACTTCTGAGAAAGTCGTATTGGGGAGGGGGGCTTTTGCAAAGATGGCACGTGGTGGGAGATGGGAATTGCCATGTGTGTGTAAATGGCATACCCAGCAATCCTGGACTCCACCCCGGCCTAATGAATTTCCCAGCTTAACTAGGGAGTTATCCTCCCATTTTCTGAGGCCAAGTGTGCTTGAGCTATCAGGGAGGAGGAGGAGGAAAAAAATTAACACTACCATCGTAAATGATTTCAAGAGGAAGGAAAAGAGCATGGATAGTTTTCACTTTTTTCCATTCACCTGTCCTGTGGAGGGGGTTAGGGCCTTTCTAAACAGTAGCTTGAGATCCTCCAAGGGCTTGCAGGTATATTCCAGAATCTCTGAGGCGAAGCAAGAGGTGACATAATCCTAGAATTATGAGTCCAGCTGGGAAGGCCCTGGAGTTTCACTGCCTTTGGAGTGGTGAGTATGACTCGGTAGGGTCCCTTCCAGCTGACATCCAACTGTTCCCTCTTAGGAATCTTCCAGGATTTTAAATAGACCCAGTCCCCAGGTTGTACTGGGGTATGACCCTATTTTTTCCTGTCAAGGGGTTTTGGAAGATGTTTATTAGCATATTTTGTTAGGGCATTCCTGACAGTTCCCAATTAGGTTGCAAATTGAGTGATCAAATGCTGTTCAGGGTCTAATAGAATGTCTGAGGTTAAAAAGGGCCTCCCATACAAGAGTTCAAAGGGGCTAAGCTTGATAATTTCCAAAGGTGTGATAGGGACTCTGAGTAGCCCAACAGGGAGGTTCTTAATCCAATCTTCTCAGGTTTCTATGCACAGTTTAGTAAGGACTCACTTTAGGGTATGATTCATTTTTTCTACTTTACCAGAGAACTTTGGATCCCAGGCTGAATGGAGCTGGTAAGTGATTTTAAGTGTCTTTGCCACAGCCTGGGTTATCTATGAAATCAAAGCTGGGCCATTGTCACTCTGTAAGGAGTTAGGCAACCCAAAGGGGAGGTATAGTCTCTTTTAATAGGAACTTCAATACCTCCCCAGCCTTTTCGGTTCTGCAAGCAGAAGCCTCCACCCAATGAGTAAAGGTGTCAACAAAAACCAAAAGAAATTTAAAACCCTTACACGGGGGCATATGTGTAAAGTCTATTTGTCAGTCTTCACCAGGGTAGGAACCCCTCCTCTGAATAGGTTTTAAAAGAGGGGGGGTCTGACTGCCCCTTCAGGATGTACTTGGGCACAGGTTGGGCAAGCCCGACAGACTTGTCGAATGGTTTCCCCTAACTTAACTGCCAGTAAAACAGGCCTTATCAGAGACTGAAGGGCATTTTTTCCCAGGTGTGTGGCCTGGTGGAAGCCAAAAAGAAGCTTCCATTGGCTCACTTCTGGGACAAGGAGTTGGCCAGAGTGTGTCTGAAACCACCCTGAGGATGAAAGAGAATATCCCCTTTCTTTAGCAAGAGCATGTTCCTGGGGCCTATGGGAAGGTGTGAAGGAATCAGGAAGCTGTGGGAATAAAAGAGCCAGCATAGTTACTTGGCAGCAGCATTGTTTGCTGCAGTATCTGCCAGAGGATTACCCACAGCCTGATCTCTTTCCCCTTTCTAGTGGCCTTTAGAAAAGGTAACAGCTATCTCAGATGGCTTTTGAACAGCTTGAAGGAGACGTAAAATCTCCTGGGCATGTTTGATAGGTGAATTTTTTTGCTGTCAAACATCCCCTTTCTTTCCAAATTGCTCCATGGGCATGTAGTACATGGAAAGCATATTTCGAGTCAGTATAAATATTCACCCACTTATCTTCCCCTAGCTCTAGGGCTCTGGTGAGTGCTATTAATTCTGCCTTTTGGGCAGAGGTCCCGGGGGCAGGGGTTTAGCCTCCATAGTTTGGTGGAGGCTAACCACTGCATATCCAGCTCTCCTAACCCCTTGTTCAATAAAACATGAACCATCTGTGTACCATACTAACTCAGGGTTTGGAAGAGGAGAATCTTTTAGATCAGGTCTACTAGCAAAAACTCTGTCTAAAGTCCCCTCACAATCATGAATGAGAGTATCTGAGTGGGCACTGTCTGGAAGAAGAGTAGCTGGGTTGAGTGTGTGGCACACCGGAAGGATTAGGTCAGGGGTATCTAAAAGCAAGGCTTGATATTTAGTGAGCCTGCCGCTAGCTAGCCACTGGTGGCCTTTTGCTTCTAGGATGCTTTGAACTCTGTGGGGAGTCAGGACTTCTAGGGGCTGGCCAAGTGTAAGTTTAGAGGCTTCTTGAATTAGAATGGCCGAGGCAGCCACTGCCTGAGGCATGCAGGCCATCCAGCAGCTATGGGGTCTAATTGTTTTGAAAAATAGGCTACTGGTCTAGGGTCAGGTCCTAAGAGCTGGGTCAAGACTCCCAAAGCTTGCCCTCTCCTTTCGTCCACAAACAGAGTAAAAGGTTTCTCTAGATTAGGGGGAGCTAAAGCTGTTGTGGTGGTCAATTTAGATTTTAAAATCTCAAAGGTTTTAGCCTGGTCTGAGCCCCACTCTTGAGGGAGTGAGTCAGGACCCAAAGGAGCATCATAAAAGGGCTTAACAATAAAACTATTATTAGGTATCCAGAGTCTACAAGATCTAGCAGCCATGCCTAGAAGAGTTTGAAATTGTTTCTTAGTGTCTGGGACAGGGAGTTCGTGGCCCAGAAACTTTACAGACTGGCATGCTATCTGGTCTTTGTTCAAAGGGACCCTATAGCCTTGAGTTCCCAAGAAATTAAGCACTCCTGAGGCAGAGGTCAAAGGAGTCTCCTGGGTGGGGCTACAACTACAGCTATGCGAAAATACTTTAGGGTCTCGGAGGTGAACAAAGGCTGGGGTGGCAACAGTCGCTCACCCAGGAGTTCCCTGATCCCAAGTTGCCTCCCACACTTCCAGGGGAACATGGGGAGGTCTGGCACACAGAGGGAAAAGAGAGATGGGAGGCTTAGCTAGAGAAAATTGGCTTCCCAACTTCACCATCAGGTTTCCTCCCAACAAGGGGGGAGGGCAAGAGGAGAGCATAAGGGAGGAGTGTTTAAACAACAGATTTTCAAATAAGAAGGGGACGGGGTAAATCTGGAGACATCCCTTAATTCTCCCTCCATAGCCCATGACCAGATGGGTCAAGGAGTGAATACGGCCAGCGTAATTGCTTAGAGCAAAGAACACAGCCATGATAAAGTGGGTAACCTTACCTTCAGCCTCGATTTCTGCCAAGGGCTTAATGAGGGAGATGGAGAAAGTGGGAGTGTTGCCCGGATCCAGGCTCCCTTGTCCTCCCCAGTCTTGAGAAGACTGGAGGACAGGGTACTAGGGGGCTGCTCTACCACTTCTCCTACCTTGGGGTAGGAATCCTTCCAATATCCCTCCTAGTCACATCTTGGGCAAGGTCCTAGAGGTGTCTGTCTTGGGGGCTTCCTCCAAGGGAGCGCCCTGGAGGGCACTCCTTGGACCCGTGAGCCTCCCTGTGTCCTCCCCTGCCCAAATTGCTGGGCTTCCTCTGAGGGGGTGCCTTGGAGGGGCACTCCTTGGACCAGTGACCCTCCTGGTGGCATCAAAAGCAGGTTTTCCCACTGCCCAAGTTGCCAGAAACATCCTTGGGTCTTTTCCTGACCATGGCAGCAGCTAGGAATGTAGCATGTTTTTTGTCTCTAGCCCTCTGCCTGCGTTCTTTCTCCTCTGCTGCAACTAGGTCTCTGTTGTTAAAGATTCCAAAAGCAGTCTCCAATAACTGGGCCTGAGCTGTTTGGGGTCCCATTGCCAATTTCTGTAATTGTCTCCTAATATCTGGGGCAGATTGGTTAATAAAATACATGCTAAGGATTGCTGCCCCGTCTGTAGAGTCAAGATCTAAATTTGTATACTTTTTAATGGCTTCTACTAGCCTTTCTTGAAAAAGGGCAGGGTTTTCCTTTTCTCCCTGAGTAATTCCCTTAATCTTCTGAAAATTTACCTGCTTTCAGAAGGCTGTTTTCAGGCCTTCTAACAGGCAAATTATCATGTGGTCTCACTTTCCCCTATCCTCACTCTTCTGATAATCCCATCCTGGGTCACTAGAGGGAACCGCAGCTGTTCCTGGGGGTATCTTGTGGGGTCATTGGTAGTAAAAGTATCCCCAACTTTTTGAGCTTGTTCCCAGATTCTCTTCTTTTCCTCAGTGGTACAACAGGTGGAGAAGAGGACATGCAAATCACCCCAAGAAAGTTCGAATTGTAGGGACACATCCCTAAAGCCCTCAGTAAATTTAGTGGGATCTTCAGAGTACTGACCCAGTCTGTCCTTAATCTAGCTGAGGTCTGAGATAGAGAATGGAACATGCACCCTAAGTGTCCCATCAGGTGAGGCAGGTACTTCCCTTAAGGGAAAGAGCCCTGAAGGTCCTGCAGGAGTAGGGGTTTGCGGGGGAGGGAGATAGGAGGTCCCAATTCTCTTGAGTGAGGCACTGGAAAGTGCCGGCTGAACTGGCAAGGCTGAGGAGTCTGGCTGGCAAGGTGAAAGATTACCTGATGCTGGAGGAGGGGGAGGGGTCAGGGGAGGAGACGCCAAGGCAAGACCCTTGTCTGGAACCTGAGCAGGGGTCCCGTCAGAATTAGAGGTCTGGGGAGGAGGCACCGAGTTGAGAACCTTGTCTGAAACTTGAGCAGGGGTCTCTTCAGAAGTAGAGGCTGGAGCGAGGCCCTTGCTCAAGGCCTGAGTAGAAGGAGCCTCTAGAGCAGGGGCCTGGGGAGGAAATGGAGGAGCCAGAGGAAAAGGGAAGGAAAACCAAGGGAAAGAGGAAATGGGTAAGGAGGAGGGGGCATGGGAAACAAGGGAGGGCAGGGGAGAATAGGGAAATGTAGGAGGGGTCAAGGGAGAATGGGGAGCAGAAGGAGGGGTCTGGGGAGAACGGGAAACAGCCAGGGTGGCCAGAGGAGAAGGGGGTGGAGATAGGTGCTGGGGAGGTGGTGCTGAAGGAGGTTGGGAAGAGGGGGGTGCCATAGCCCTAGGAGGCATAAGAAGAGGATCATCCAAAAGGTCTATTTGATCCCCACTCCCCATTAGTGGGGTGGCTCTAGCTAGGAGCATCTTACAATCCTTTCTGAGAATGGGGTCTTTCTAGAGAAAGAAATGGCTCAACAAAAGCCATTAAGTAAGAAATCTCCACCCATTTTCTTTCTCTGTGACAATATTTTTCTAACTCTGAGAGGGTTCTTACCCATAATGTCTCCAAAAGGGGCCATGCCTCATAATTTTCCAGGTGATACTGGGGCCAAACTGTGTTGCAAAAATACACCAGCTTTTTCTTTTTAAGTCCTTTAGAGAAGCTAAAATTTTTCCAGTTTTGTAAAAGACAGCCTAAAGGCGAACTCTTGGGAATTGAAGAGGATTGACCCATTGTGGGTTTAGGGGAAAAGAAAAAGAGAAAAAGAAAAAGAAAAAAAAAATCCAACAGTTTCTCAATTCCCTAGTTCTGAGAGAACTGAGAGGATTGGACCTACGCTTCCTGATAGGGAGTCCATCCTCTATGCTAAGGAAGGTATACCCAGGTCCAAGTGCTTAAACAGAGCCACTGGACTGAAAGCCTGAGAGCGTCAGGTGGAGTTCAAGACAGCCTCGTAGCTGTCTGACCTAGCAGGACCTGACAGGTCAGGCCTGAAAACACTTCCAAGCCAAACCTAGCTAGGTGCTTGGAAATCCCCCTCCCAGCCATAAGACAACAAAGAAGTTGGGGAGGGGGAGGCTTAAGAACCTTCCAGTCGTGCCTGGAGAAGAGTTTGAGATTGGGCAGTTTTTCCCAGTCCAGGGAACCATATGAAGAGGTCTAGAGGTTTGGGGTGCTCCTAGGTGCACAGAGGCACCCCAAGATCGCAGTGCCAGGCCCTGTCTGAAAGAATTCAACTCAAATCTTCTTCCAGACAGAGAAAAAGTTTATTAGAGATAAAACATACAGACCAGACTCTTAAGGAACCTGAAGATTAGTAACGCCCATAGGGACAAGCAGGCATGAGAGTCTCAGCCTTTTGGGCATGAGAAAATCTTAGCGTTTAAATGGGGGCCAGGGTGGATCTTTTATACACTAAAGTAACTTTGGGTGACCAGAGGAAGGAGGTGGTGGTTGGGAAAAGGGTCTGGGTGAGAATTCCATTTGGAAGGTCTGAGGGATTGAATAAACAATGGGAATAGATAATGAAGGGAACTGGGAGATAGAAGTTTGCTTTCAAAGGGAGGTAAAGAGAGTAGATAAGAAACCTAAAAGTTTAAGGGTTTTCTGGGACCCGTAGACAAATGGGAGCCAGATTCTTTTTAGGGCTAGGGGCAAAGGTGCATCTGAATAAGATCGAAAGGTAAGGCTAAGGCTTTCAAAGGGAAATAAGGAGCTGGGGCCTGTAGAACCAGATTCCCTTTGGGGCAAGGGGTGAGGATCTTGACTTGGGCAGAAACCCTGTCAGTGGGGCCTCCCCAGTTCTCCAGAGGACTATCCAGAGTTAAGGGTTTGGACCAATGTGCCCAGAGTTTCCCTGGTTTGATTTCTGTTGCAGTGTTTGTTCTTCCTTCTGAAAGAGGACATCAGGGAGTTGATGCCATGACTTGCAGGTGAATTGGATTTAAGGGAGGCAGGGCTGTGCAAAGTCACCAGCCTCACTTTTTCCTCTGGAGCCGACCCGATCCAGTTGCCAGATATAGATCAAGAAGAATGGAAATGGCCCAATGCAGGGGGAGACCTTGACCTTTTTAAGCTAAGGTCTTTCCCAGGTCTCAGTTTGACCCATTCAGTGATTAAGGCTAGGTAAGAAAGGAGACAGAGAATGGCCTCTTTACCTAGTTAAAAAAAAATCAATCTGGGAAGGTAAGACCTCAGGGTTTCTGGCCAAAACAGCAACAATTGCTATTTGCATTCACCCTGAACCAACCAGGGACCAAACAATGACCAAGTAGTCACAGAAATGCTTAACTGGGAGCATGAATTTAAGAATTGATCTGGGTTGTTCTCTAGTCAACCTGATGAATTTTTGTCTGGGATTTCTTTATGCAGAGAGTCCCTACAAAGTACGGAGATGCCCCTGGGGCAGCTTGTTAGAGCACAAAGAGCAACTCCTGGCTCAGGTCTCAGTGACTTAGGCTAGACTAAAACGAATGAGTGAATTGGGAGCCACACTTTGCCATCTCATAAGTGATTGGGTTTCGGAAGCCGGGACTATCTCCAAAATGATTTGGTTGGCCAGGGCTCACAAGAGGAAGGACTCTAATAAAAGAAGGCCCTTCTCTATACTGGTCTATAAAAAAGAATTAAGAGAGAACTCTTCTTTTTTTCCTTCTCTTCTTTTTTGGGATAACAAGCCAGAGTATAGTGAAGGGGAAAACTGCATACAGTACAACCTACCTCGGGGCAAAAGCACATGGGAATTATATGTGCTCACCCACAGTTTTTTCCAAAGCACAGTTCAGAGACTTAAGGTGTAATCATGGACTTTCCAAGCCCAAGAGATGGTAGCAGTTGGGGCAGTGATAGAGATGTGCATAAGCACATAGCAGAGGCAGCTATGTGTTGACCACATGATCAGACAGGGGAGTAGATTTTGATTTCCTAGACAACATGTATATATTGTCCTTTCCTCTTTGCATGAATTCATAAGGCCACTTATTTTATTTGGGTTTTTTTTTTTTTGCTACGGTGGCAGTATACTATTAAATTATGAGTCAACTGTCCTTGAGTTGAGAAGGACCTTAGAGAATCAACCCTTTATTTAGGTTGCAAATTAACTGTACCTGTGACATCCAGACAACCTCCAAGCACTTTGTAATTGAAACATACTGATGCACTACCCCACAACATCCAAACTAGGCCTTTACCTACCAGACACTACTAGTTTTCAGTTGATAAAGGAATAATTGTGATTTAGTACTGGGGGTAAGGGGAGGAGAGAAGGAAAAGGAAGAAGAAGAGGAAGAGAAAGTTTTGGTATGATGATGTATGGTGTTGAACCATTTTTTTGGTTATTTCTGACTCTTTGTGACCCCTTTTGGGGGGTTTTCTTGGAAAAGATACTGGAGTGGTTTGCCATTTCCTCTTGTCTTTAGTTGGATACAGTTACAGACTTTAACTAGGGAGTAAAATGAGCAAAATCCAACCTAATCTGATCCAGAGCAATTGGATAATTCTTGAAGTCAGCTGAGTGACTCCTGACATTGGTCTAATGACCTCTGCAAACAAGTATGAGAGTAACTATAACATTATTCCTTGTTTTATGTAGACAGAACCTCTGGATGAATCTGGATGGATGATTAAAAATGTCCTCTCAATGCCCATAGTCAACAAGAAGGAAGAAATTGTTGGAGTGGCTACATTTTACAACCGAAAAGATGGAAAGCCCTTTGATGAAATGGATGAGACTCTCATGGAGGTATATCTCTCCACTATCCCTGTCCCCTCTTCTCCTCTTCTGTGTCTTTCCTGTAAAAGGCCAGAAAGAGAGTTCAGCAAAACAGGCTCAGGAAGGCAGCCTATTGTGACCCCTGCAGACTCTCACCTGTCACTCTTTTTTGGGAGTGGGTGGGGTGAAGTGGGAAGGAAGCTTGGGAGGGACTTAGAGGGGGAGTACCTCAGTTCTGTCTCCTATGTAATTGGTTCTTAACAAGCTTTCTTATTTAACCCAGCATACAGTAATGGCAAACTACCCCTGGCTGTCCAAAGCTCTGTGATGTCTCCTATTCTTTTCTCACTCAGGACCCCTAGCCCTCACCCATTCTGAACCCTGAGGCACCCCTCTGTCTACCGTACAGACTAATACTAATTCCTAGTACCCCATATATATATATGAATTAGTTGAATTAACTGCCTAAGGGGTTGCTTCTTAGCCTCACTGAATCAATGATTGGGAAAATTGGTGGTGCTGGTGGTGTTGAAACAGGCCATGTAAGGGGGAGGATGTATGGGGATGAAGGACATATTTTGGGACAGAGACCTCCCCTGAAATCAGCTACATAGGTTATTCCTGGTAAAGACACCACAGTCCTTTCCTCTCTGCCAAGAGGAGGGGAAATAGTTTCTCTAATGCCTGTTCTTGGCCCCACTTGAGAAAGTGTTTCTGTGGGGAAACTTAAAAATCATTGACTCTCAGTATTTGAAAAGAAGTTAAAGGTTATCTAGTAGCAGAACAGATATCTCCTCTACAACATTTCAGACAAGTGATCATCAAATTCCACTTGGAGTCACCTAGTAATGGGGAACTCACTACTTCTGAAGGTAGCAAACTCTAGTTTGGAATAGTTCTAACTGTTGGAAAAAAATTTCCTTAAATTGAAAAACTCTGGAATAAACAAAGTTACCCATATAGTATAAGACACAGTGGCTGATAAGGGGGAAAATATTTTTGTATTAAATTTCCCAGATAATGTAAGACCTAAAGGTATGTCCTTAATATACATGTGATCACAGGATACAAACAATTTTCAGAATTGCAAACTATTATCAACCACATGAAACAATACTCCAAATTATTAAAATTAAAAAGAAATGCTTATCAAAACAACCCTGAAGTTTTGCCTTCAGGAAATTGGCAAAGATGACAAAAGATTTACAAATGTCAATGTTGGAAGGATTTTAGAAACAGAGGAACACTACTGTATTGTTGACAGAACTGGGAATTAGTATAACCATTCTAGAAAGCAATTTGGAATTATCAAATAAAGTTGCTGAAATGTCCATACAATTTGATCCAGAGATCCCACTGCTAGACATATATCCTAAAGAGGTCACTGACAAAAAGAAAGGCTCTATATACATGAAAATATTTATAGCAGTACTTTTTGTGGCAACAAAGAACTAGAAACAATGCTCATCGATTGGGGGATGGCTAAACAAATTACGGTATATAAATGTAATGGAATATTATTCTTAATTAAGAAATGCTGAACATGATGAATATAGATATACGGTCATAATAATTATCTTATTTAACACATCATGGCAGTAAGCTCCACTTGGCTCTCCTCTTCAGCTTTAGGGAGCTTATTTTGGAAAGAAAGTTTTGAGTTTGCTCGAAATTATTCTGAGCCCTCATTTAAGACAATTCCTAATACCTAGGCAAGAGGTTGGACTCTCTGCCTAGCCTTACATTTACACTTATCTCTAGTTAACTCCAGGACTCTTTTCTGTTGAAGCAAAATTCAGTTTCCAGGAAACATTTGGCTAACAAAGCAGATTATATTAGATTGTCTCTGGATCAACAGGCATTGGGAAGAAAGTTAGAGAAAGAGTTTACTCTTACTTGGAGTTTTCCTTGGTTTACGCTCTCCACTCTGAGAAATCTATGAAGTAAATGACTTTTTTTTTTTAAGCAATTGGGGTTAAATGACTTGCCCAGGGTCACACAGCTAGTAAGGTGTCAAGTGTTTGGTCTGAGGCCAGATTTGAACTCAGGTCCTCCTGACTTCAGGGCCAGTGCTCTATCTACTGCACCACCTAGCTGCCCTTTGACTTTTCTTGATACAGAGAGTTTGCTACTCAGTTGTCCCTTGGTTCTTCTAATCTTGCTCCGACCTCTGCAATCTAGGCACTCAGAATTTCTTTTTTCTCTCTCCCTAGCCCCCCCCCCACCGCCCATGGGGAAAATTCTTCATTTTATGTAAATTGCTTAGGATGTGACCCAGTCTCTCACACAATAACTTTGCTTGATCCAAGGAGAGTCTATAGATGTAGGCCCTACTCATACTCAGTTCAGATTTATTCAATCAAAGTATGTTTGCACACCCAATCAAAGTAATCAAGAGATGGTTTTGAGCAACCTACACAGAGAAGCATGGAAGGGCTTAAATAAATTGATGCAAAATGAAATAAGTAGGGGCAGCTAGGTGGCACAGTAGATAGAGCCTTGAAATCAGGAGAACCTGAGTTCAAATCTGGCCTCAGACACATGACACTTAGTAGCTGTGTGACCCTGGACAAGTCACTTAACCCCGATTGCCTCATTAAAAAAAAAAAAGCAAAAAAAAAAAAAAAAGCAATAAGCAGAGCCAGGAAGACAATAAACAAACAAATATATGTATGAGTGAATGAGTAAACACACATACAAGCACATACATGTATACACGTGTGTATACATATATAAATATGCATATACATGGTATGTATGGATGTACTTTATATACATACATGCATATACACACAATGTCTGCAACAATGTCAATGAAAAAAGAGCAGCCACAAAGCAATCAGAACTTAATGTTGCTAAATTAATAAAGAACAAGTTTTGGTTCAAAAGAAGAGATATGAAAAGATATTTCCTCTTGCTCCATAGCAAAGAGTCCTTGGCTGTGGAATGTTGAATTTTATGTAACTTCTTTTTTTCGATGTAGTAATTGGTTTTGATGGATTTTTTTCTCTTCTTTTTCTTAAATTTTGTTGTTGCTGCTGTCAGAGATGACTTTCAGGGAGTGGGAGGGAGAGGGTTGCAAGGGAAAAATCTAGGTGATTATAAAGATGAAAGATCACTAAAAATATATTTTTAAAAGGAAATTTTTCCTTCCATAGAATCACACTTTAGCTCCCTGCAATCTGACCTGGTGTCGTCCCCCCCATACATGCCCCCCCCCCTCGCCCCAGTTTGGTCCTACTTCTGGTCCTGCCCTCTGGAGCCATGCCAAACAATTCCTCTTTGACATGCTAGTCCTTCAAATGCTTCAATGTGGCAGGGCTTCTACTCCTTTCACCATCTTGGTCACTCTTAGGAGAGCCCATCACCATCCTTCCTAAAATGAGGTACTTTGTACTGGATAGTATACTCCATATGTGCACTGACCAGGGCACAGGAAGTCTTTCACATCTGGCTCCCTGTGCTTTTATTATTGCAGCCTATATTCACATTAGCTCTCTTGGCTCCCATAGGACACTGTAGAGCCCCAATGGGCTTTCTGCTGGTGAAATCAGGCACAACTCAGAAAGTATGCACCTTGATGGGATCTGCATTGCTGGCCCTGGTGCCCTGTATTCCCTCCAGGGTTTCAATCCCATCCACAAGACACAGGGCTAACCATATGACTCCTTTGCTCAGGTGCCCAGCCTTTTCAAGGTGACCCTGGTTCTGCAAGGTTTATTTTGTAGGACACAAATGTACCTTTACAGGAGCATAGATTTAGTACTGGAAGGAATCTCGTATGTTATTAAATTCAACCCCTTTCTTTTATTTTTTATATTTTAACATTTTTATTGCTTTCTTTAGTTTTTATATCACTTTCATGTTCAAATAGATCTCTCCTCTTCTACTCAGAGATCCATACTTTGTAACAAGGAAAAAAATGGGGAAACATAGTTCAGAAAAATGAAGAAGCACATTAACCAAGTCTAACAGTACATGCAATATTTTGCACCCATCATCCCCTTCCTCTGCAAAGAAAGATAGGAGATATGTTTTTTCATCTTTTCTTCAAGATTATTATTATTTCCATCATTTTTTTTTGCCTTTCTATTTACATCGATATAATTGTATACTTTTTTTTTTTAGTTTAATAGAGTGTGGTTGATGGATTGGATGTGGTTAGTATCATAGGCAAACCAACTTCTCATTCTTTAGGAAAGCCTCATTTTTGAAATTCTAGTGCTACCACTTTCTCAACTTCTTCCTTAACAGTCCCTGGGGGGATTCCCCTTAATTGCCACTTCCTTTCTGATTCTCACAGGTCTATGGGGGAGTAAGGCTGCCCAAAGCTAATTGCCTGTGACAAGGCTCTTGTCCTTCCATCATTAAAATCTGCTTACTCATGAGTCGGCAGTACCTAGAATTAGTGAGATTCATTTGATTCATATTTCTCTGCCATCGGGAAGATCACAAAAATTATTACTAAATCAAAACTCTTCGAGAATTATTCTCACCGGGCTTGTAACCTCAGCTAGCATAAGAAAATCTTATGGATTTCAACATGTGGGTCAGATGTCTTGGATCTTCTGTACCTATGTTTCACTATCTTTATCAAAAACCTTCCCCTCTTCACTAATAAAGACATATGCTGTTACAAAAATGTTTTTACAATCATAGTTTTGTTGCAGTTTGGGTTGCTGGGAACCCCAAAAAGTAAGGGTACAGGGGAGTTCTGTCTGGAAAGAATTCAAGCACTCAAACCTTCTTTCAGTCAAAGTAGTAAGGTTTATTATAAGACCAGTGTGGTGAGCAGGATTCCTAGTAAATCTTTGAATCTGATGAAGATGGGACTGATATTTACATACAAAAAGAGGGGGAAAGTGTCAGTGAAAAGATCTTGATGGGATTAAGGAGTGGTAAGTAGCCTGGGGTGGGCCAGGTGCAAATAAAGAAATGAGTTAAGTGGTTGGAGAGCCACAGTGAAAGAGCTATTAAAAAGATTATTGAGTATCTAGGTGGGCTGGGCTGGGCCCTAGCTTTAGGTGGTGAACCAGGTACTGGGTTGTGTGGGAAAATCCAGGGACCGGATTGCTGAAATGTATGGGAAAATTCAGGGTCCAGGTCCTATCACCCCATCATTTTTATATCTAGGATAAAATCAGTTCTAAAGATATTACTTAAATCAGGAATTGTGAACAGAAAGTTTATAGTAAACCTCTGCCATTTCAGGTAGAAGGACAGAGTGGGAGAAAAGTTAAAACTCTTCATCCTCCTTAGTATTCCCAGAGAGAAACAGTTGAGCAATTCCTCCCACTAATCTAGTCTTCATCATCTCTATAGGTCTCTACATTTCTATCCACTCTCCCCACTGACCGATAGGCTTTGAGCCTTTCCAGTTTCCATTGAATCTGCTGGGTTGTGAGCCTCCTCAGGTCCCACTGAGTCACTCTTTGACTTCTCACTTGAGCAACATCTTTTTTTTTCCCCTCAGCTCAGTGTCTCAGGTCTCCTTCTCTTGAGATGGCAAGTCCAAGAAATTCCATTCTGACCTGCAGATCTTCAATTCTCATCATGCTGATGTGGTTTGGGGTTGCTAGGAATCTCAAAATGTAAGGGTACAGGGCAAGTCTGCATGGAAAGTATTCAAGTACTTTCAGTCAAAGTAGTAGGGTTTATTGTAATGCCAATAGGGTGGGCTAGATTCCTAATGAATCTGTGCCTTGATGGGGTGAGATTGATATTTATATACAAAAAAAGACAGTGAGAAGATTTGGATGGGATTAAGGAGTGGTAAACAGTCTGAGGTGGCCCAGATGGACAGTGGAAAGGAGTTAGGTGGTCTGGGGTGGGTCAAGAGGACTGTGAAAGGAGTGGTCTGGAGTGGGCCAGAGACATTATGAAAGGACTATTGAGTATTTAGGTGGGCTGGGATGGGCCAGATGCCTGGGCATGAGATGCCAGTGATCTGGGCTACTGAAATGTGTGGGAAAATTCAGGGACAGGGTTGCTGAAATGTATGGAAAAATTCAGGGTCCAGGTCCCATCACCCCATCATTCCCTCTTCAAACAAATGGAACCCAAAATCTTGGTGTAAGGGGTGAAGGTCTCACCTTCCTGCTGTCAAGGGCCGTAGAGCTGTCTCTGCCTGGCTGGGTCCCATTCAAGGAGTCAGACTTCGGAACCTGGCTGATGCCAGGTCTAGTGGGTTAGAGACCTTGGACTTGGTCGGAGGTTGGTATGCAGCCTGAGCAGTCATCTGGAAGTTGATGGCCTAGAGCCTGGAAGAGACAAATCTAGCAAGGAGGTTAAGCAAACAAGGACCAAACAGGCATAAAGGAATATGATCAGGAGGGGAATACGTATGAGGGCTAGTAGGGAAAGGAGCCAGAATCTCCAAGAAGATGATTTGGGGGTACTGAGGTTATCATGGATTTCTTGCATCCAACTAGCCTTTTCCAAAATATGTTCAGTATGGATTTCTACCTGCCCAGAATTGTTGATGTACATACAACAAGAGGTGTTTGCTAGGGCACATACATTCCCGCTAGAGTCAAGTAGAGTCTATTCTATTATCTAGGACTACTTTTGCTAGAGAATCCAAAGATTTCTGGATTTTCCAGAAACTATAAGCTGTCTCATTTGCCAATTGATGAATGGTCTCTGTAAGGTTAGAGAGAATGAGTTCATATTGTAGGTGACCATATCAGGGCCAGAGAATATTTCCCCAGAATCCACACTTTGTCCTGTTCAAGGTGGGGGTCCTGGTCTTTGTGGCATTGAAAATAGAAAAGGGGGTGGCTAAAAGTCCAAGGGTGTACATCTCTAAGCCCTTGTAAGGTGTTAAGCATTGGGTGGCCAGGGCAGTAGTTCTGGGGTCTTGCCACGTGGTGGCATTTTGTTTCACCTCTTCCCCAGAATCTTTGCCACTTGGTCCACTGATCCCACAAAGGAAGGTATAGTCTTTGGAGGTGCAGATGGGGCCGGTCCGTAAAAGGCTCTGAGTATAGATGCCCCAAAGATCAGAATGGTTGCACATTAAGCTCCCAGGAGAGAGGGGTATCTTTAAGAGATCAATAAGAGTATTGTAACTAGAGGGGACTGTGGCATTGACTCCCAAAGCCTGTCCTGTTCTTTCATCAACATACAGGGTGAAAAGTTTGTCTAGATTGGGTAGAGCTAATAATGTGGCATTTTAGTTTTCAGAGTCCCAAAGATCTTAATCTGGTCAGAGTCCCACTCTAGAGGAAATGAGTCAAAGCCTTGAGTAGAGCTATAAAGGGACTTAGCAATAAGACCAAAATTAGGGATCCAGAGTCTACAAAATCCAGTCATGCCTAGAAAAAGTGGCTGGAACAGGGATAGACAGGACTGCCCTTTTCCTCTTTGAAATTAAGGAGTGAGAGGTGGGTGTTAGTTCATGGCCCTAATACTTTACACTTTGACTGCTATTTGGACTTTGTTCAGAGAGACCCTATAGTCTTGAGTGTCCAGGAAATTAAGCGTTCCTGTGGCAGCAGCCAAAGAAGCCTCCCGAGTGGGCTACAAATGAGAATATCATCCACATACTAAATTAAACTATTATCGATAGTTTTGGGTCCCTTAAATCTTTTCCCAAGGCCTGGCCAAATAAATGGGGGCTATCCTGAAAACCTTGAGGCAAACTGTCCGTGTTAGTTGGCATGGATTTGATTTCCCAGGGAGTGTCCATTCAAAGGCAAAAAATAAATTGTGAGTCTGTATGAAGAGGTATACAGAAAAAGGCATCTTTGAGATCCAGGATGGAAATTGGTTACCTCCAGGGACCTGAGTGAGTATTGTGTATGGGTTATGGACTATGAGATGGATTGGAATAACAGCTTCATTAACAGCTCTGAGATCTTGAACTATGCGGTATTAAACTGGGCTTTTTTACAGGAAGGAAAGGGGTATTGCATGGGGATTGGCAAGGGACAAAGATTTCATATTTAAGGAATTTCAATCAGTGGTTGCAGTCCCTTCCAGGCCTCAGATTTAATTGGATATCAGCGATGATGGGGGAGCATATTAGGGCCTCAGAGGTGAGCAACGACTGGGGTGGCACACCCAGGAATTCCCTGATCCCAAACAATTGGCTCAACTGTTTCCCACACTTCTAGGGGAACATGGGAAGGTCTAGTGAGCAGAGGTAAAAGAGAGATGGAAGCCTTAACTAGAGAAAATTGGCTGCCCAATTTCACCATCAGGTGCCTTCCCAACAAGGGAGCAGGACAAGAGGAGAGGATAAGGAAAGAGTGGTTAAACAGCAGATCCTCAAACAGGCAGGGGAGGGGGTATGTCTCTCGAAAACCCTTAAGTTTCCCTTTGATGACCATGCCCCCGATGGGTAGAGGGTATTGAGCTGAGACAGAGAGCATCACTCCTATACCTATGAGAAAATGGATACTCTTATCTTCAATCTTGATCTTTGCCCAGGGATCAGCCGGAGAGATGGAGAAGGTGGGAGCACAACCAAGTCCCAGGCTTTCCTGTCATTCTGAGTCTGGAGAAGAACAGAGGACAGGGTACTGAGAGGCAGTTCCACCACCTTTCCTACCTTGGGGACAACTCTTCCTCCAATATCCCTCCTAGTCACATCCTGGGCACAATCCCAGAGGCTTCAGTCCTTGGGGCTTCCTCCAGGATGGGGCTCCCTGGAGAGGCACTCACTGGACCAGTGGTCCTCCCTGTGGCATCAAAAGCAGGTTTTCCGCTGCCCAAGTCTCCAGGAGCGTCATCAGATCTTTTCCCAGCCATAACAGTGCCAAGATTTGAGCCCGTTCTCTGTTGTTAGCCCTTTCCCTGCATTCTTTCTCCTCTATTGTGGCCGGGTCTCTATTGTTAAAGACTCCAAAGGCCATCTCCAGTAATTGGGCCTGAGGTGTTTGGGGTCCCATTGCCAATTTCTGCAGTTTCCTCCGAATATCTGGGGCAGACTGATTAATGAAGTATATGCCAAGGATGGCTTCTCCCTCTGTAGAGGCAGGGTCTAAATTAGTGTACTTCCTGATAGCTTCTACCATCTGACCCTGGAGAAAGGCAGGGTTTTCATCTGCTCCCTGAGTGATTTCCTTAATTTTTTTTTTTACAATGAATTTGCCTGTTAAATCCATTTTTTTTAAGCCTTCAAACAGGCAAATCACCAAATGGTTTCTCTTTCTCCTATCCTCATTTTTTTGATAATCCCATCTAGGGTCATTGGGAACATGCTCCCAGAGGGTGTCCAGTGGGGTCGGAGCTAACCAAACTTCTGGGTCTATTTCCAGATTTTCCTTTTCTCCTCAGTGGTGCAACAGGTGGAGAAGAGGATATGGAGGTCTCCCTAAGAAAGCTCAAATTAAAGGGAGACATCTCTAAAGTCCCTGGTAAACTTGGTGGGATCTTCAGAGTACCAACCCAGTTTCCCTTTAATCTGAGTGAGGTCAGACATTGAGAACGGGACATGCACTCTAATGGTTCCACTGGCCAAGGCAGCTACTTCCTTTACAGGAAAAAGCCCTGAAGGCATGGTGAAATGGGAGGGGGGTTTGGGATTAGGGAGATAGGAAGTCCCACTCCTTGTGAGGGAGGGGCTAGAGGGTGTGGGCCATTGGGGAGCTGGATTTGGCTACAAGGCTGGAGGATCTGGTGGGGAAGGGGAAGGATCCTCATGCCAGGAACTATGAGGAGTTGATAGTTAGGAGTCAACTGGCATGGGGTTTTAGGGGGCAGGAGAAACAGCCAAAGCAGCAATAAGAGGGGGTGGAGAAGGGGCAGGGGCAGCAGGAGGGGGCAAGGAAGAAGGGAAGGGGGATGAGGTGGGAAACAAGAAAGGAAGGGTCAAAGGAAAAGGGAAGAAGAACAAGAGAGCTGCAAGGGGAGGGGCTGGGGGGAAGGGATGTGGGAAGCAAGGGCCAAAAGAGAGGAAGGGGAAGGGGAAGGAGGTGGTATAGATGACCTAGGGGCTGAAGCCCTGGGGGCCACAAGAAGGGTATCATCTAAGATATCGAGTTGGTTCCCATCCCCTTTTGTAGGGTGTGTCTAACTATGAGCATCTTACAATTTTTCCAGAAAGTGGGTTCTTGTGAGAGAGCTATGAAAGCTAGGATGTATGGTATTTCCACCCATTTCCCTTCTCGGTGGTAATATAAATCTAGCTGTAAGAGAGTATTGTGTTGCAAAGACCCCCAAACAAGCCATGTTTCTTGATCCTCCAGGTGATACTTAGGCCAAACTGTGTAACAAAAGAACACAAGCATTTCTTTTTGAGGTCTTCAGAGAAACTGAACTTTTCCCAATTCTTTAAAAGATAACCCAGGGGTGAATTTTTGAGAATTGAAAAAGATTGGCCCATTTTTGCCTATAAACCTCAGGAAACTAAAAAGCAACTGCAGTTTCCCCAATTCCCTAGCATCCTAGAGAATTGAGAGAATTGGGCATATGCTTCCAGGTAGCCCTGTGTGATGGAAGTGTGCTCGGTTCTGAGATAGCTTTGTAACCATCTGACCCAAATGGAGCCTGAGAGCATCAAGCTCAAAAAACACCTCCAAGCCTTCCTAGGTGGTTGGAAGTGACCCCAAGTGCAGAGCAAGAAAGGGACCAAGAGAGAAGGCTTAGGTACCTTCTGGTCTTGACTGGAGAAGGGCTTGAGGAAGTCAAGGCAATGCCCTGTAACAGGGCCACCAAAATATGATGTGGTTTGGGATGGCTGGGAACCCCGAAATGTAAGGTACAGGGTGAGTCTGCCTGGAAAGTATTCAAGCACTCAAGCCTTCTTTCACTCAAAGTAGCGGGGTTTACTCTAACGCCAATAGGGTGGGCTATATTCCTAATGAATCTGTGCCTTGATGGGGTAAGATTGATACTTATATACAAAAAAAGACAGTGAGAAGATGGGATCAAAGAGTGGTAAATAGCCTGGAGTGGCTCAGATGGACAGTGAAAGTGGTCTGGGTGGGTCAAGAGTCACTGTGAAAGGATTGTTGAGTATCTAGGTGGGCTGGGATAGGCCAGATGCCTGGGCATGAGATGCCTGTTATTTGGGCTGCTGAAATATGTGGGAAAATTCAGAGTCCAGGTCCCATCACCCCATCAATGCCGTTTCTCCATAACAGAGTAATTCTACTGGTTGACATAATCTTACTTATTTACATCAGTTCATATGTCTTCCCATGCATCTCTATGTACTTTATAATGATTGTATCTTACGTTGCAATAATATTCCACTGTGTTCATGCACTAGAGCTTGATTACCAATTCCCTAATTGATGGGCATCTATAGTTCTTTGCTACTGCAAAAATTGCTACTATAGTTTGGTGTACATGGGACCTTTCTATCCATCTTGGACACTAACATGGAGCATATGCCCAGTAGTACAGCCCCTTTATTTTACAGATGAGAAAACTCAGTCTGAAAAAGTGATTAAGTGATTTGTCCAAGGCCACACAAGTAATAGATTAGAGAGTCAAGATCTGAAGCTAGGTCCTCTGATTCCAAATCCGGCCCTTTTTCTATTACAGAAAATTAGTATGGCATAATGGTTGGAATGGTAGACCTAGAGTTAGGAAGACCTGGGTTCAAGTGCCTCCTCAGACAGTTGTTAGCCACGTGACCCTAGGCAAGTCATTTATCTTTTCTCAACCTATACCTCAATCTCCTCATTTGTAAAATGGAGAAAATTATGGCATAATTATTATGTATAATTATGTGTACACACAACTCTCCCTCTATATATATAATGTGCATAATTAATATGTATAATTATTATTATACAGAATAAAACAAGTTGTTCTGAGGATCAAATGACATATATGTAAAGTTCTTTGAAAACTTTGTAGCATTATCTATTTTAGCTATTACTATTATTACAACCCAAGCAAATGCTCTCCTAGGATTACCCAGGAATGCTCACAATCATTCTTGTCTTCCTTGCTGTAGTTCTTTACCTGGTTTTTTTTTTGTTTTTAAGCATTTGTCTATCTATGAACTCAGACCTACAATTCCTGGGAGGGAAGTATATGAAGGATGAGCCATGAAGACAAAGGTCTAAACCATCAAAATGAAACAATGGACACTTTCAACTAAATAGGAGGGATAAGTTTAGTTAGCAGTTCTCTGAACACAGGTTCAAAATAATCAAGTACTTAGTGAGGTCAATGGTAAGTGGAAATGGGGGTGGAAAGTTAATGGGAACTTATGTTGCATTAATAGAAAAATGGTATCCACAACAAATGAAAAGTATGTTGGCAATAAAAGTCTTTCTTTCATTAATGCAAGGGTATAGGACAAGTTGATCATTTGCCAGGGATATGGAGAACATTTTCCTCATTCAGTGGGAGGCTGGACTACAACTTAAAAATTCTGAATCTGATTTTTCATTTTCTAGAGAAGGATACTGAGGAAGAAAATGACCGGAATTCTGGACCTGTTATTTAGCACCTGTGTCCTTGGATCCAGATTTAAAGCTGGAAGGGACCTTGAACCCTTTTATTTTACAGTTATGGAAATTGAGACCCAAAGAGGTTAAGTGATTTGCCCAAGGTCATGCAGCTAATCAGTCACAAGACTTTATTAGAGCCAATAATTGACTCTAATTACAGAGCCAAGATTTGAATCTTGGTCCTCAAATCATTTGCTTTCACTACATCATGCCGTGTGTGAATTTGGGCAAGTCACTTTCCCTTTGAGCCTCAGTTTCCTCTGCAAGATGAGTGGACTGGACTAACGATCCCTAAAGTTCCTTCCCGTTCTCACTCCTACCTTCCATTGCATCCACATGACTTGCCCAAGGTCACACAGAAAGTTAGTAGCAGAACTATAGAAAGAAACATAGTAAGTTTTGTTTTTCTTTCTTTTTCAATGAAGGGTTAGGTAAGAAAGGAGGTAAATGAAATTGATTTTCATTAATTGGGAAAAAGATTAATTTTTTAAGAAAAAAGATTTTTAAAATGTAATAGAAAGTATTGCAGGAAGTATGCTGGGTTGGGAGTCAAGAGACCTGGATTCTAGTCACGACTGCCCCTAATTCACTGTATGTCTTTTGACAGGTCTTTTGACTTGCCTAGATGTTGGTTTACCACTTTGTAAAATAAGGGGATGAACTAGCTGACATTTAAGATCCTCTTGTTTTGTTTTACAAAAATATTTGCTGTTTATATTATCTTCTGTTAAAAAAAATTATGTGAGACAGAAATATGAACAGGAAACAAATGGAAAGAGTGGGAAGCTAAGCTGGAATAGGAGAAGATCTGATAAAAAGGACAGTTTAAATAACTTAGAGGTAGTTTCAGATTCTTTTGTAAAGCTCTGACATTCTGAGACAGCTGGGACTAGATCAGAGGTCTCCTCATTTCTGCTTCCTCTGAGCTCTTAGACCATTAGGACTTTTCTTATACCACATGTGCATGAGGGGTCATGTCAACTCCACACTACATCCACAGGTAGATGGTGATTGTCTGGGGACATTAGGCCCAAGCCCAGATTTAAGAAATCTCAAGGACTAATATGGAAACATTTTACGTGATTGCACATACATAACATATCTGATTGCTTACAATGTCAGGGATGGGGAAAGAGAGGGATGGGGGGTGGATAGAATTTGGAGCTCCAAACTTTTAAAAAAATGTTAAAAATTATTTTAATATGTAATTGGGTAAAATATTTTAAAAAAAAGAAATCTTATAGGATTAGTAGGGAAGATGAAGGTAAAAAGGTTAAAATTATTAAAAATTTTAACAAGTTGTTAAAAAAATAATAAAATGTTTATCCCCACTCCCACTAAACACTATACTTTTAATTTTTTTTAAATAACTTTTTAAATTTTATTTTTTATACCTATTCTCTTTCAACTCAGGGAGTGAATAAGAAGAAATATTTCTTATCCTGTCTGTTCTTTCTCTTTTTTTTTCAGTCTCTAACCCAGTTCCTTGGCTGGTCTGTCCTAAACCCTGACACCTATGAGTCAATGAACAAGCTGGAAAACAGGAAGGATGTCTTCCAGGATATGGTCAAATATCATGTGATGTGTGACAATGAAGAGATACAAGAAATACTGGTAAGTGTCCCTTTTTTTGATGTCTTATCCAATCTTGCCACATACCTTTCTGTCCTGGGCCATTTTTTTCCTGGGCATCTGAAACCTACAGAAGATTTGAGCTTGATAGCTTGACAGTCACACAGGGCTAAAGGAACCCTGCTTTCCCTCTGTTTGACATCAATTTTCTATGAGGAACCTGCTCTCCATGCAGTCTTTTTTTTTAAAAAATATTTCTCCTTATAATGGCTTCACCACCATCTCCTAGGCCTAAATCTGAACTTTCATTATTTTCTCAAAATACTCAAATTCTCTCTTATGTAATAATGATAGGTTAAATCTAACATTTGGATTTTAGGAACTCCCAAATACTTTTTTTTTTGTTTTTGTTTTTGTTTTTTGGGGGAGGAAGGGGGAAAAATTTTAAAACTCAAGAGCTTATGGAAGTGATTGTTGATAAATCAAAATAAATTAATTAAAAAAAACACCAAAAAAGAAGTGTTTGCTTCTAATTACCCTCCTCCCCCAATCTGTCCTCCCCTCTATCATCCCCCTGCTCTCTTATACCCTTGCCCCCCTATTTTCCTGTAGGGTAAGATAGATTTTCATACCCAGTTGAGTGTGTATGATATTCCCTCTTTAAACCAAATCCAATGAGAATAAGATTCACTCATTCTCTCTCATCTTCCCCCACTTCCCCTCCACTGTAAAAAGCCTTTTCTTGTCTGTTTTATGTGAGATAATTTACCCCATTCTACCTCTCTCTTTCTCCTTCTCCCAGTATAATCCTCTCTCACCCCTTAATTTTATTCTTATTATATCACCCCTTCATCTTCAACTCAGCCTGTACCCTCTCTCTCTCTCTCTCTCTCTCTCTCTCTTTCTCTCTATCTATCCA
>NW_020946177.1:0-18787 GCF_900497805.2 Vombatus ursinus
GATCTTTTCATATGATCTATATACATGAAGGTGATTAAAAAAAAAAAACCTAAGGTGAAATTCACCAAAATATTTGTAGCAGAACTGTGGTAGCAAAATAAATAAATAAATAAATAAATAAATGAAAATAAAGAAATAAAGTATGTGCCCACCAGTTGTGAAATGGCTAAACAAATTGTGGTATGTGAAGAGTCGAATTGGTTAATCAATGGCTCAAGATGGGGGAGGGAGGAGAGTATAGCTAGTGTGTGAAGTGGTGGCCTGGGAAAGAAATGAAGTGGGGAGAGATGTGAGGTCACAGTGAGGACACAGGGTTTAGGGTTTCAAGGCAAAGGGAAAGATGAAATGACTATAGATTGTGATCAGATGAGGGAATTTCCGAGTTCATGAACATGTAAGTGGTGCATTTGTGGTAGGCGACAAGATCAAGGTATAATCATAGTTATGTAGAGATGTGGAGTAGGGTGGAGGAGTAAGTTATATGAAATGAGAAAATTAAGAAATTATGAGGTTAGGGCATTTGAGGGAATATAGGTACGTATGTGGAAGTCTAGTATGAGGCCAGGGGTTGAGAAGGAGAGAAAGACTTTAAGCTAGGCATTAAATTCACTGGAGAAAGAAGGGGAATTTCCTGGAGGTTGGTAGTTAAGGGCCACCAGAATTTTGACTGGGTGGCAAATATGAATTGAATGAACCTCTCCAAGGAGGAGAGGTTACTGAGTGATGAGAACTTGAAAGAGGCAATTAGGGAACAAGGAGTATTCCAACACCTGTCAACCAGTGAGTTGAGAAAATGAGGGAAAGTGCATCTAGAGCTAGAAAAGATATTTGGGGAGCCCATATCATCAGCAGGGAACTAGGTCTCAATTGAGAACCACAAGATTGAATGAGAAGGAAAGGAAGATTTAAAATTAAAGTATTTTTGTTACTTACAGAGTAGGCATTCCAGAGAGCACAGTGAAAGGGATAAGGATAGCCTTAGAGTGGGACATTGGTAAGGGGAGAGGAAAGAGTGGGATTGAGTTTGGTGAATGGGAATAAGAGATTGGGCAGTGGGGAAGGAAGAGTGGATTTGAATGAGGAAGGCAAGGGGTTCAGAATCGCTAGGCCAGAGCCAAGTGTGATACTGCGGGAATTTGTTAATAACTGAGAAATGAGGTAGGATAGGTTATCAACATTCCTAGGGGTTTGGCCTCAGGTGGAATCCTCTCCAACGCCTTCAAAAGCTCATGAATGGTGGTTTTCTGCTTCCCCCAAGGCAGGAGTCCCTTCTAACTCTAAATCTATGAGTAAAACACAGTCCTTGTTCTTTAGAAAAATGAGTAGTTTAAAATGAGAGATAAACTACAAACATAAGACTCTTCTTCCATAGCTTCCTTTCTGCTTTGGTATGTTTTTAAGTCCTGCTTAATGCAATCATGATGATTTTTTTTCTTTCTAGGAATTTTTTGATGTGTGGCCAGTGTTGATGGGAGAAGCACCACCTTACACAGGACCCAGAACACCAGATGGAAGGGTAAGCCACTACAGATTTCAAACTGTCCTTTGTCCTGGGAAAGAGATTCACATTCATATAGCCATTCCTAACTCTTTACGCATGTTATCTCATTCCACCCTCATTTATTTAGCAAGCATTTATAAGGTGCCTACTATGTGCCATGTACTCAGCAAGATTCTAGGATTACAAAGATTAAACTGAAACAGCCTTGTCCCCCCAGAGCTTACATTCTATCTGGGGAGACAACATGTACATACATAAGTATGTATGGAATAAGTACAAAGCATTGGAGGGAGGGAAGGCATGAGCAACGGATGAGATCACGTAGGAGGTGGCATTTGCTCTGAGCTTTGAAGGAAAATAGGGATTCTAAGAGATGGAGATGAGGAAGGAATGTGTTCTAGGCGTGGAAACAACCTGTGAAAGGCGCAGAGATGGGAGATGACCGGTTTATCTAGAATGCAGATTTCATGAAGGAAAGTGAGATTCAGTAAGCCTAGAGAGGTAAGCTGGAGGCAGGTTGTGAAGGGTTTTAAGGGTCAAATAGTAGAGCCTGTATTTTGCTCTAGAGGCAAGAGGGACCCACTAGAGCTTTTAGAGTAAGGAAGTACTTTCTGCTTTAGGAACTATAGGGTGGGGGGTGAGAGTAGACTGAAGAGGGGAAGAGACAGTCAAGAGCCCAATTAGGAGGTTATTGCAACAGCTCAGGTGGGAGGGAGCAAGGTCGTGCTTCAGGGTGGTGTGTGAGTGGAGAGAGGGGGCCGGATGTAAGATATGGTGGAGGAAGAATCAACATTTTCTCTATGGAATTAGGAATTCAAATGTTATTATCCCCACTTTACAAATGTACAAACTGAAACTAAGAGTGGTTAAACGAGTCACATAGTAAGACAGAGGCAGAGCTCTGACCTCAATTCAAGTGCTCTTTCTAGCTCAATGTGTTATCTTAAAAACCTCGTTTTCTGGCCTCTCATTACACTGATACCCGTATTCCGTGATCGGCTCGTGTGCCCTGGAACAACTGAACAGCACACAGTAACGGCCTGAGTCAGCTGTTAACATATAGCTTAGGTTTCAGTCTTACCTGGGAGCTGACAGAGATTAAGCCATAGTTAGATTACATAGAGTCATAGCTCTAAAGCTGGAAGAGGCCTCAAAAACCACCTATTTCAATCCTTCTACTTTTACAGATGAGGAGACCGAAGCCCAAGGGGGTCAAGTGACTTGCCCAGGGTCCCATGGGTTAAGTAAGTAATAGAGATGGGATGTGAACCCTCTGAATCCAATGCCAGGGTTCTTTCCCCTGGACCATTCAGAAGAGTAGTTTAAGTGAGATATCTTTAGCTTTCATCTTCCCACACACCCCCTCTTTACTAGACTTCTTTTTTAGGTTAACAGGGGAGGAATCAACACCTTGTAAATGTCTGAGGCAGGTCAGTGCAATGGAAAGAACAATGTCCTGGACATCAGGAGCCGGGCAATTGAAGCTGTGTGTCCTTGGACAGATATCAAGCTGGGAGTCCTTGGACAAATGTCCTTCCTCATTCGTGCCTGTTTTTTCTGTGAAATACGATCAGTCTGATATGAAGTATTTTGAGTCTTAAAAAATCGTTTCCTCACAACATCTCTATGAGGAAAGCAGTATGTTATTATCCCCCTTTCACAGTAAGGACAAGTGTACTAGACAGAGGACCTGCTTAGGAATCAAGAAGTCCAGGGCTTCAAGTTTTCCTCTGACATGTAAGGTCTGTGGGACCCCTAGGTAGATTGCCTCACCTCTCAGAGCTCCAGGAAAATCTCTAAAATGATAAATTGCAGAAGAGTTGCTAACCTGTATTGGGAGAGGGAGTTTAATGACAGGATCTGTCCAGGGATAAAGTTCAATGATGTGTTTAGGGTCAAGGACCTAGAAAGTGCCAACTCTAGTTTTCAGACAGTTCTTATGACTATCTGATGTCTGGAGCTTCCTTCAGGACACCACACTGCCTATAAGGGGGAGAAGGAAACAGTGAAGGTGAAGGGTGCTCTGTGCATGTGTGTATATGTGAGACTGGGTGCGTGAAAGAGACTGTGTGTGTGTGTGTGTTGGATTAGACTCAATGTTTTCTAATGTGTGTATGTGTGGGGGGGAATTGGACAAAATGTCCTCTATGTATGTGTGAGAGAGATTGTATGTGTGTGTAGGATTAGACTCAATGTTGTACATGTATGTGTGTGTGGGGGGAATTGGACTAAATGTCCTCTAATGTGTGAGAGTGTATAGGTGTGTGAGAGAGAGACTGTGTGTGTAGAATTAGACTCAATGTTTTATAATATGTGTATGTAAGTATGTGTGTGTGGCTCTGTGTGTGTGTGTGTATGTGTAAGATTGGACAAAATGTCTTCTAATGTATGAAAGTGTGTGTGTGTGTGTGAGAGAGTGAGAGTGAGAGAGAGAGAGAGAGAGAGAGAGAGAGAGAGACTGTGTGGGTTCATGGGAGGATTAAACACAATACTTTGTAATGTGTATATGTATATGTGTGCAACTGTGACTGTGACTATGACTCTGTGTGTGTGTGTGTGTGTGTGTGTGTAGGATCAGACTCAAATGTTTTCTAATGTGTGTATGTGTGCCTCTGCGTGTGTGTGTGTGTGTGTGTGTGTGTGTGTGTGTGTGTGTGTGTATAGACCTGAATTAAATGTTCTCTAAGATCCCTTCCAGTTCTAACACACTGGGAGTCTTTGTCTGCTACTCATACTGAGAAGTCAGTTTGCCTTCATCCGTCAGCTGTGACCACAATTTTTAGCTGGTGCTGTTCTCAAACTGACCCTTTGTACCACCTCCTTCTCTTTGCCTTATATCCCCCCTCTCTTCTTTTGCTTCCTAATCTCTTTCCCTCATTCAGGATTATAGAATTTAGAGTTGGAAAGCATCTGAAAAGCCATATAATCCAACTCCTTCATTTATGGATAAAGAAACTGACACAGAGCAGGGAAGTGACTTACCTAAGGTCCTCCCTGTCTAGGGTGACAGAGTTGGGCTTCATCTTCTGGGGTTCTGTCACCAGACCCTGTGCTCTTTGCCCTATTCTATTTCCTAAGCTTAAACAAAAAATGGCCCTCTCAACTCTATTGTAAATTATCTGACCAATTAGTCATCTCTGAACCCTCTCCTCCCACCCAAGTTGTAAATATTCTTTTCCTGCTTGAATCTCTCACAGCACTTTATATGAACTTTTCTTTGTTCTTATTGTCTAATATACTTTACAAGCATATGTGAGATAGTGTATGCCCTCCCTCAGATTGTAAGCTCCTTGAGGGCAAGGGTTTTTGTCAGAGTTCGTCTTGTATCTAGTACGGTGTCTTACAGGTAGTAGGCTCTTAATGTTTGTTGGTTTGAATTGTTAGAGAGATCCTAAATAGCAATTATAGCCATTTCCTCTTTTCTCCCTGCCTCTAACATATGCCCGCCAGAGTCACACCTTATTTTTAAGAGAGTATACTTCTAAGTGAGGGAGTTTGTCATAAGCTGCATTTGTGTAAAGACACTTGTAAACTAGCTTCTTGAAAGTTAACAGGAGCGCTCACTGACTACTCAGCCTTGACCTTAAAATCCCATCATTTCTACATGTTTGATTTGGGTGGAACCTTGGCCTAATAACAGTGTATGAGGCTGCTAAACTCTGGACCAAGAGTAATGTTTACATCTGGCACACTGCTCTCCTTGTCTTCTTCTATGAAAGCAACTCCTTCTGTTTGCTCAAACATTGATGGGTTCCAAGCCCAGTAAGGAAAGCTTTTGCCAGCATTTCTGCAAAGGGTGAGGAATCTTGAGTCTCAGAGAGTAGGGACTGTCTGTTTCCTGAATGACTTCAGCTGTTCCTCCTAAAGGCTTCCCGTCAGAGGACAAGTCAAACTCACCCTAGGGAATGAGCATTCTATCATGGCTGAAAAGTGGTGTGACTCTAACTACTGACACTATTCTCTGAGCCACCAAAGATATCCAAGACAGCCCTCTCCATTCCACAGACTTCCAAATATTCATCCAGTCAATACATTTCTTTTTTTAAAAATATATTTAAAAAATTAATTGTTAAATATTTCCCAATTATGTGTAAAAACAATTAACATTCATTTTTTAAAATTGAGTTGTAAATCTTTTCCCTCCCTCCTGCCCTCCCTCACCCCTTGAGAAGGCAGTCAGTATGTTATTGATTATACATGTGAAGTCATATGAAACATGTTTCCATATTAGCCATGTTGCAGAAGAAAACACACATACAAACAAGAAAAATAAAGAAAGTAAAAAATGTATGCTTCAATCTACACTCAGAATTCATCAGTTCTTTCCCTGGAGGTAGATAGCATTTTTCACCATGGGTCCTTTGGAATTGTCTTAGTTACTCTGATTAAGAAGATTATCCAAGTCTTTCAAAGTTGATCATCCTCACAATCATTCGATACATTTCTAAAGAGTTGCTGATCCACTTGAAGGACCTAGATTCAAATCTCACCTCTGATGCTTATTACTCAGGTGACACTGTGCACAAGTTTCTTAACCTTCCCAGGTCTCAGTTTCCTCATCTGTAAAATGGGGGAATGCACTAGATAACCACTAGGCTCTGAAGACCCTTCCAGCTCTGGATATATAATCCTATGCTCCTTGAGGAGGGTAGGGAGGGTGACATGGTCAGACCTACACTTTAGAAAAATTACCTTAGCAACTGAGTGGAGGATGGATTGGAATTGGGAAGAGACTTGAAGCAGGTAACAAGTTAGAAGGCTAGTGCTGAAATCCCAGCAAGAGGTGATGAGGGCCTGAATTAGGGTTATGGATCTATCGGCAAAAAGAAGGGGCTTATACTAGAGAGGGAAAAAGTAGAAACAACAGGATTTGGCAGCAGATGTAGGCTGAGTGATAGGGAGAGGAGTCAAAAATGACACTAAGGCTGCGTGCCTTGGTGAGCTAGAGTTTGGTGGTACCCTTGTTAGTAATGGGGAAGTTCATAAGCAGGCAGTGTTTGAGGGGAAAAGATAATGAGCTCAGTTTTGGATGTGTTGAATTTGAGATGCCAATGAAACATCCATTTCAAGATGGCCCTAAAAGTCTCAACTTGGATATTGGCAATGGGAGACCATTTTTTTTTTTCATTCCCAAAAGAAGAAAGTTTAAAGTCTATTTCCCTAGTCCCCAAAAAGAATTTTCAGTCTTTTCTTGGAGTCAGGAATGCCTGATTTTAAATCTGACCTCAGACACCTACTAAGTGTGTGATCCTGGGTGAGTCATTTAATCTGTTTGCCTCAGTTTCCTCATCTGTAAAATAGAGACAATAATAGCTCCCACCTCCCAGAATTACTGTGAAGATCAGGTGAGATAATAAATATAACATGCTTAGTATAATGCCTGGCACAAAGTAAGTACTCTGTAAATGTTAGCTATTATTATTATTTCTTCTACCTTCTCCACTCTCACTAATCTCCTCTCTCACCCCAAAAGTGAGTATACATTCTACACATTTTTGGCCTGATCCCTGTTGACAACTATCATGTCTTCTGCTCACTTGTTACTTAGCTAGCTGGTAGATCCATGGTCTGCAGCTGATCATTTGTTTTGCTTGGTTTTCATCAAGTCATTTTTTGGAAACCACATATTAAATAACGAACCAGACTAGTCCTATAGGCAGATAATACTTCCTGTCTGTTTAAAAGCAATGCTTAAGCTCATGACTGTTGATGTACATTTTTCTCTCCTTTGCCCAGGAAATCAACTTTTATAAGGTCATTGACTATATCCTTCATGGGAAAGAGGACATTAAAGTAATACCGTAAGTTTCTAATGGAAGCACATGAGCCAGATGACTCTCCAGTGCCAAAGAGGCAGGTTACAAATGCTGCCATGTATAATCCACATCAATGAAAGAAAAAAAAGAGGGGGGAAGGGGTTATTGATGGTAGTATCCTACAAAGGGTATGAGGAAAAGCAAGACACAGTGTGTATGTTGCAAGGGTTCTTAGCCTTTTTTGGTGTCATGGACTCATTTGGCAGTGCAGTAAAGCCTATGAAAACATAATATTGCTGAATTATACTGAATTATACTGAAATATAGTTATCAAAATATTTTTTTTAAAAAACAAGCTCACAGACCCCAGAGTAAGAATCTCTGGATATAGAATTCTGAACTTGGAATCAGGAAGACACAGGTTCAAATCTGACCTCTAATACTTATTAACTGTGTGACCATGGGCAAATCACTTAACTTCTCCCTAGACTCACTTTCCTGACTTGTAAAATGAGGGCAATACTATCTCTAGTACTTACCTCACAGGGTTGTTTTAATGATTGGGTAAAATGTGTGTAAGCCTTTTCTTTTTTCCCTTGATTAGGAGTTGGGGGGAGGCTATAATTAGGGGGATGTCAGTATCCAGAGCTTTGATTTCAATGGCATGGTGATCCTCATCTTAATGTACAATCTTAGAGGCCGTTGAGAGCCACTGAAGCCCCTGAGAGGTTAGGTCACCTCCCTATGGTCACACAATCAGTATGTGTCAGAGGTATGACCTGAGCCCAGATCTTTCTGACTACTATAAGGCCACCCCACTCTCTACCACCACCACTACTACTAGCTAGTATATATAGCACCTACTATATGCTAAGCCCTTTACTATTATTATTTCATTTGATTCTCACAACAACCCTGAGAGTTACTATTGTTATCATCACCTATTTGTAGCTAAAGGAACTGAGGCAGAGGTAAAGTGACTTGCCCAGGGTCACACAGCTAATAAGTGACTGAGGCTAGATTTGAACTCAAGTCTTCCTGACTGCAGGCCTAGCGCTCTATCCACCATATAACTACCTCAGGCTGCCTTTCTTGCAAAGCTTAAAGGGCTCTACAAATGTCAGCTATTATTATTACTTCAAAACACTGTAATTATTTAATTAATATTAATTATTTAAGCCAGGCAGAGGCCATCAGCTGGAAGAACATTACCTAAGTTAACCTCCCTCATTTTACAGATAGGAAAACTGAGGTCCAGGGAAGGAACTGGCCCAAAGTTCAACATTTTAAGTCATTGAATAGCCTAAAGGCATAGGTGGTAAGCTCACCAGTTTTCAAACGACACAAAGCAGGAAAGGTCTGTTGCCGTATTGGATGATAGAATGCTGATCCAAATCAGATCACAGCTGATGGGCCCAGGCTAACTAATCAAATGGAATTGAATAGAGTGAAATACAAAATCTCACCCTTCGGGGGTGCTGCGCTCTCATGGATGTGGGCATTTTGTCCTGCGACGTTGTTGCAGCCCGATGATGCCAGGCTATCCTGTGCTGCTCTTGTCCGTGTCCTCGGGTTTTAAATATTGTTGTTGTTTAAATCAATTACAGATTTGGAATAGAATATAAAAATGTTTAAAAACAAAAATTTTTTAAATCGTTTACAGAAGTACAGGATAGGGAAGGTGTGACCAGAAAATCATTCATGTGGGGAAAAATGGTCCCGGGGGTTTAGCAGGGTAAGCTCAAAATGAATCAGCAGTTTGACACAGCAGTCAAAAAAAAAAAATTGCTATCTTACTCTTATTCTGAATGAATAGAAGTCAAACGGGGAGAATGAGGGAGCATCTAGGTGACGCAGTGCTCAACCTGGAGTCAGGAAGACCTGAGTTCAAATGTGGCCTTAGACCCTTACTAACTGTGTGAGCCTGGGCAAATCACTTAATCTTGTTTGCCTCAGTTTCCTTATCTGTAAAATTATCTGGATAAGGGAATGGCAAACTACTCCAATATTTTTGCCAAGAAAACCCCTTAATGGGGTCATGAAGAGTCAGATACAACTGTAACAACTGAACAACAACAACAAAATGCAGAACGAGGAAGGGAAGTGTCTCTAAGAGCACAGGTGATATTATTGCTTTCAAAGTTCATCCATTATCTAACACTTGTCCATAAGGGACTTCTTCTGTCCTCACACAACCCGGAGGAGGCCTGACTGTAGTTTCTCTGAACTTTTCAAGGCTCAGGGTTCACAGTCAGGTATACTGGGAAATCAGCTGGTCCATCTCATTTGTGTGGTTCTCTCCCTTCCATTACTGATTGCCCCAATCTGCTCCTAAGCCTGATCTCTTCGCCTGGCTATCCTTCCCTCTGCCTGAGATCAGACTTTGGCTCCTAGCATCCTAACACTAACTTGGAACCATTGCTCATATTTCCCTCCCTCCAGAAAGAAGAGGAAGCATCCTGTCCTGTCTCTTTGCCCTCTCTGTCTCACACCGGAGCACACCTGTGTGCTGTGCTGAGTGCAGGATCCAAAGGCAGAGAAATGAGTTTAATAATTGCCTTGTCATTAACTTGCTGTATGACTAGGGGCCTCAGCTGCCTTCTCTGTAAAATGAAAGGGTTGGACTAGATCATCTCCAAAAAGCCTTCCAGTGCTAAGATTCTACGACTCTGAAATGGAATCTAATAATTACTTCAATAATAATAATCACTTGCATGGGGCAGCTAGGTGGAGCAGTGAATAGAGCACCAGCCCTGGATTCAGGAGGACCTGAGTTCAAATCTGGCCTCAAACACATAATACTTACTAGCTGTGTGACCCTGGGCAAGTCACTTAACCCCATTGCCTAGCCAAAAACAAAAACAAAAACAAAAAAAAATAATCACTTGCATGTCTAGAGCTCTTTTTTTATCCAAATTTTTTTCATATCAATCATTCCAACCAATTTTCACATCAGGAAAGGTATGGAAACCTTGCCTTACCTTCCTCACCTATGTGTTGTGAGCATTGATTGGAATGACTGATGTTAAAAGCATTTTGAAAAAAAAATTGCTCTAGAAATGCAAGTAACTATTTGACACATTAGGAGACAGAATTTTCAAGAGCTTGTGACTTTCCTTAGGACAGACCAAGCAGGGTATGCCTGAGACCATATTGCCTTACCTCCTGAATTGATCCCCAAGCGGTTCTCCCTATGCATTGTCAAACCCACTGGGTCACTGGCAAAATGGCACATTGGAGGCAGCATTGTTTTTAGTTTGTTTTAAACTATCTATTGAGATGGTTTCTTTTTATATCACCTTCATTTCTAAATAGATTCATCCATTCCTCTACCCAGAGAGCCATCCCTAATAACAAAGAACATAAGAAAGAAAGAAATTAGTTCAACAAAACTAAGCAACATACCATCCAACTTTGATGGTTTATGCAATTCCATACCAACAGTCCCTCAACCTCCAATCCTGAAAGAATTAGAAAAAGATTTTGTTCTCTCTGAATTCCTCTCAGTGACATTTTAAAGATTATGGGAAAAGGGAGAGATGTTACAAGACTGGAGAAGGACAAATGTCTTGATTTTCAAAAAAGAGAATAAAACAGTCTACAAACTATAGACCAGGGGATGATTTTCAGTCCTGGGAAAATTCTAGAATGGATCATCATAGAGAAGATCGTCGAACATCTTGAAGGGAAGCAATGATGCCAAAGAGTCAGAGTGGCTTCATTAGGAACTAATTATATATACATCATGTCAGATTAACCTCATTTCCCCCCACTTTTTTTTTTTGAACAGAAGTACTAAACTAGTAGACAAGGGAAATTCTATGGATAAGAGTTTTCCTAGATCTTACTGAAGTTTTTGATAAAGTATCTCATATCATCTTTACGGAGAATATAGAGAGAGATGGATGACAATGAGAAGGATTCAGAACTGGTTGGAAGGCTGCGCTCAAAGTGTCATTGTTAATGGTTCAATGGCAATATGGCAAGGCGTGTCCAGTGGAGTGCCCCAGGGATCTGGGCTTGATCCAATATTGCTCAACATTTTTGTCAGTAACTTGGATAGATCAGTTTCTTGGACGGCATGTTAAAAAAATTTGCATATGACAGAAAACTATGAAGGATGGCTAATCCACTGGATGATAGAGTCAGGATACAAAAGGATCCTGACAGGCTAGAGCTTAGGTGTCATGTATATGACAGCTGGCTGCATGGCCCACAATGCTGAGGAGTGCAGCCTGAACCAGATTGAAATGTAGTTGGAAAATATTTAGCAAAATATACATACATACATACATACATATATATAAATACAATAGAATATAGATAATGTCTAAATGTGATTTTCTAAGTCAATATGGAGCCTTCAGGGATTCTTGTATATGGTTTAGTGGGCCCTGTTTCTATTTGAATTTGACACCTAAAACATTGGGTCAAATCTAATAAGATGAAATTCAACAGGGATAAATATAAAGCTTCTCATCTGGGTACAAAAAAGTATCAACTTCACAAGTATAAGATGGGGGGAAGCATGGATAGACAGCATTTTTTCTGAAAAAGATCTGAAGAGAGATTCTCTCTCTCTCTTCCCATCTCCTTATATGTATATGTAAATATATACATATATAGATATATATAAATACTTGCACATGTGTGTAAATATACACACATTTTTTCCTGTGCTAAGGTATGTGTGCGTACATATGTGCACACCCACATTTATAATCTTAAAACTACACTAAGACTCTTGGAACACCCTGTGCATGTAAACTAGGGCTTAGAGGTAACTGGTGGTGCTGAGCTCAGGGTAGGTAGCTTCTCTCCCTGCTTTGTAACCTTGTCCTGGGGTCACGTATCTAGTTCAATATTAGGCAGAATCAGACCACTCAATAGTAGATTGAGCTTCCCATTCTTACATAAATTGATTTATCACCCCTACTCTGGCTACTCTGGGCTTAATTCTGGTTTTGGCTATAGTCTAGGATTTCCCCAAAAGAGGAGAAAGTAAAAAAAGGTACTTAAGGTACCATAGGAATCGAGCATAGGACAACTTAATTTTATTCTCACACAAAAAGCAACGTTAAGTGTTAAGAAAATCAGAGTACGCATTAATAGAATGATTAAAACTAGATTCAATATCTCAACTTATTGCTATATTGCAATCTGTTGTGAGGCCAATATTTTAACTTCATTGAAACATTTAAAAAAAAACAGTTGTGCAATATTGCTAGTTAGGCATTTTGTAGTTCACTTTAGCACCGGGTATTATTACATCAATTAATCAAACATGGTCTTCTTTCTGGTGGTCTCTCTCCTGAGTTTTCACTTGCTGTCAGTCAGCTACTCGTACTGCCTGAGTGACCCCAACCACAATTGACTATTCAAATGAACACCATAGCCACTGACTCACTGGTCTCCTTGGACTCAAGGTCTTCTGAAACTTACCTGTTTGCTAATGGGACAGAGAATACAAAAAATGTGATCTTAATCCAGGCATAGGCTTGCTTAGGTTGGGCATGTGTTCACAGCTGTATGTGGCTGTGTCAAAGATAAAGCATTTGTCATTACCTCTACTCCGTCCTCTGGATACAGGTCCCAATAGTTCTCAAGCTTTGAAGCCTTAAAGGAAAAGGATGAGTTTGAGACAGATCGTTATCTTTAAAAAATTAAATCCACTCAGTTCTAGCTCGGAACCAATTATAGAAATCATCACAACTACAAAACCCTTGAATCACCATGGCCTAAAGTAGAACTTCAGTACATTCCTTCATTCCTCTCTCTCTCTCTCTAGACATATGTGTGCATGCATGTATGTGTGTACACCCACACATATATTATATCATATATATATGATGTGTGTGTATACCAACACACGTGCATACACACAGAGATATAAAACCAGACCTGTGATTTCATCTTCTTGGGGGGCTCCTGGTGAGGAACTTCCTCCATCAAAGCAGGTTAGCACCTTTCCTGCATCTTATAGTATTGCCTGGGAGATGAGACATTAAGTAATGCTGCTAGCATCATATAGCCAGTGTATATCTGGGGCAAGACTTGAACCCATATCTTCCTGACTTCGTGGCTGGCTCTCTATTCATTACACCATGCTGTCTTTCAGTGGCAATACTGTTAATTCTTCCATTAAATAAACATGGAAGACTCAGAATCTGGGCCAAATTGCTAAGCCTGGCCATGTGCTGCAACTATACCTGGTTGTAGTTAAAATGAGTGCAAAGATAAACACGAATATGCTGTGCAAAATGTTTAGAAAAATGGCTTAGTGTGCATGTGTCTATCACATATAACTATTTCAGTATCACATTTGCTAAGATATTTAAGGGGAAACCTGTAGCATTCAAGATAATGAGTCACCAAAAAAAAAAAAAGTCAATTGAAAAATAGCCACTTCTAGTTAAGAGAATAGAGGTATTTTCAGCCAGAAGAAAAAAAGAGCAAAAGAGGAAAGAAAAGTACTGTACTAGAGTTTTTATCTGAACTCCCACCCAAAAGAGAGATCAATGTCTGCTTTTCTTTTACAGGAATCCTGCTCCTGACCACTGGGCTTTGGTTAGTGGTCTCCCAACATATGTTGCCCAGAATGGCCTGGTGAGTGTGGGGCTAAGATGAGGGACATCACTCTCCAAAAGGAAGATGATTTGGGATCAGAGTGGGAAAAGGGAAGGGAAGAGTTCCCCACCCTCCCTCAAGCATCCCAATATCTCCTTAGTGTCTCTGTAGTATGCAAGAACTGAGATTGAAGGTGGAGGGTGGGCAAAGATGTGGTTGTCCTCACCTCCCCAGTCCTCTCTCAAGGGCCATCCAGGTTCATCTTGTTCCCCTTTGTGGTTTACAGATTTGCAATATCATGAATGCTGCTTCAGAAGACTTTTTCGATTTCCAGGTATGCCATTTTTCTCTTCTCCAGGAGAAGAACTATGTGATAATTTTTTTTCTAACAGGAAAGTCAGGAAGATCTTTGTGAGAAGTAATCTGAAGACAACATTATTGAATTATTATGTCAACAGAGTTGGGAAGAGTAGTGAAGTGAACTGGCAAGTCAGTCAGGCCTCCTGAGGTTCCTAGCTGCTATCATTATCGTTATTATCAGTATCATTATTATTCTAGTTCTAGCTTGTTGCAAATCTGATAATATTGAATGACTCTTTTGTGTGATGTGGTGGAAAGAATCCTGGACTGAGAGTCCAGAGACCTGGATTATATATCCTTGGTACAACAATTATGTAGACAATTCACTTGCCCCAGTTTGGCTTTCAATTTCCCCTCTTAACCACATCCTTCACATATCTGCCAAACTAATTTTAATAAAACACAAGTCAGGTTATGCCTCTTCCTTACTCAAGTGACTTCGGTGACTTCCTATTGCCTGGAGGATAAAATGCAATCTCCTCTCTTTGGTATTCAAAGCCCTTTTTAATAGGGCTCCAATGTATCTTTCCAGATTGACTTCATATTACTCCTCCCTCCTCTCCCTTCCTCCTCTCATGCATTCCCCTTTTCAAATTGGCCTATTTTCTGTTCTTTGTACATGACATTCCACCTTTTCTCTCTTTGCCTTTGTTGTTATTCAGTCATTTCAGTCATGTCTGACTCTTCATGACCCCATTTGGGGTTTTCTTGGCAAAGATACTGGAGTGGTTTGCCATTTCCTTCTACAGCTCATTTGCAGATGAGGAAACTGAGTTAAGTGACTTGCACAGGGTCACAGAGCTAGTAAGTGTCTGACGAAGGATTTGAAGATGAGTTTTTCTGACTCCAGGCCGATACTCTATCCACTGCACCACCCACTGGCTCCCTCCTTGTCCCCATGCCTAGATGATCTTCCCTCCTCACCTCTGCCAAGGCTCAGTTCAAACGCACCTCCTGTAAGAGGTCTTTCCTGACTCCCCCAGTTGTTAATACTCTGCCCTTACAAAGGGAAGGAAAGAAGGAAGGAAGGAAGGAAGGAAAGAAAGAAAGAAGGAAAGAAAGAAAGGAAGGAAGGAAGGAAGGAAGAAAGAAAGAAAGAGAGAAAATTACATTCTATTAATTTCGCCTATATTTTAAAATTTGCTCATCTGTGTGCATGTTTTTCTCCTCAGTAAAATGTAGGCTCTTTGAAAGTAGAGACTGTTTTGTCTCCCCAGTGCTTACCTAAATAAATATTTTTAAAAACTTAATTGAACTTCATTTTCTGAAAAGAAGAGTAGTGTGGATGAAATTGTCTGCAAAGCACCTATTCTTCTGGCTCTAAAATTCAGTATTTGGACAGTATAGAGACTGACCTAGATAAGCAGATAAAGATATGTAGAAAATAAAGAAACAAATAGAGAATACAATGGATTTTTAAAAAGTTTTTTATTCTATAATGATGTTCCAATAAACCCTGCCCCTCCTCCAGTTGAATCTTCCCATGTGACAAAGAAAATGTTAAGCAAAACCCAACCATCAAAGTCATCTTATCTCATAGGTTAGTAGGTGCTTGTGGATTGACTCATCAATAGTATATGTACCTTTTCACACCCATCTACACAGAGATGAGAAAAGAAGGTTTCATCACCTATTCCAGTGGCCCTCTAAGGGTGTGCCCCAAATTTCATTAGGTCCGCCTTGAAAGCTCTTTCTACACTCCTAAGATTTCTGCACTCTCCACCTTCCCCCCAGCTGTGGCCTGCTGTGAATGTCATAATAACAGCTCTGGGCTTGGAGGTACAGAGCCTTCTGAGTCCCGGGTTAGTAAAGGAGGAGGAGAATGAGGAGGGGTAGGAGGTGAATCCCAAGACCCAGGTAATGCCCCTCCCTGCTTTTGCCATTTGAAACATTCAGTTTGCTCTGTGTCACGGACAACAACAACAACAACAACAAGGTAGTTAATTCAATTAATTTGAATCCAGCTGGGTGGTTCAGTGGATAGACCTAAGTACTAGCTATATGACCTCTATTTGCCTCAGTTTCTTCATCTGTAAAATAGGGATAATGATAGTACCCACCTCCCAGGGTTGTTGTGAGTATCAAATGAAATAATCATTGTAAAGCACTTAGCATAGTGCCTGACACAATACATTCCCATTAATACATAAATATAAGTTATTATATTTGTGTTGACTTCCAATCAGTCCCAAGTGCCAAATCATTCCACATCTTCAGGGTCTGTCTGAAATTGCTTGATTAAAAAATATTTTACACACACACACACACATATGTTGGGGGGGGGCATAGATTACTTGCCATAGCAGGGGTTGAGTGAGGATAGTTCATACAAAATTGCTTATTTCTTATCAGAGCTGCTTGTCCTTGTGAATGAGGACAGCTAAGGGCAGTCACCTCAGGATTGTACTTAGCCACCTCTGTAAGGCTCCCCTGAATGCTTTCCTCTTTGGAGAGGGAAGGACACTTGATTTTTTTTTCTTTGCTAATTGTGTTTTAGGTTTGGGATAGATCCTTATAAGCACCAAGGCAGGAGTAAGCCTGAAAGAATTTTATAGAAATTTATTGAATTTGTATAATTGTGTGATGGGAATAAGCATGAAGTTTTGATCCATCAACCTATGGGAGGTCTGGACTCTCACAAAAGACTTAATTTGAGGAGTGTCTAAGAACTGTGCACCATGAATGTTAGGGGGACCTTAGGTGAAAGGCACTGGGGAAGGCAAACACAAGGAGAGCTAGTGGTGAAGAGGTCTAGAGGTTTGGGGCGCTCCTATGTGCACAGAGGCACCCCAAGATCGAGGCGGGCACTGCCTGAAAGAATTCAACTCAAATCTTCCTCCAGCCAGAGAAAAAGTTTATTAGAGATAAACCACATAGGCCAGGTGATGCCTGTAAGGATGAGCCGACATGAGAAAAACTCAGCCTCTAGGCATGAGAGATTCTCAGCCCCTGAATGGGGGCCAGGGTGGATCTTTTATACACTAAAGCAACTTTGGGTGGCCAGAGAAGGGGGGAGGGGTGGTTGGGAAAAGGGTCTAGGTGAGAATTCCCTTTGGAAGGTCTGAGAGATTGAATAAACAATGGGAATAGATAATGAAGGGAAATGGAAGGCAGAAGTTTGCTTTGAAAGGGAGATAAAGAGAGTAGATAAGGAACCTACAAGTTTAAGGGTTTTCTGGGACCCATAGACAAAAGGGAGCCAGATTCTTTTTAGGGCTAGGGAGGAAGGCACATCTGAATAAGATCAAAAAGTAAGGCTAAAGCTTTCAAAGGGAAATAAGGAGCTGGGGCCTATAGAGCCAGATTCCCTTTGGGGCAAGGGGTGAGGATCTCAACTTGGGCCGAAACCATCATCTCCCCCCTCAAACAAATGGGACCAAATTCTTTTGGTGTAAGGGGTGAAGGACTCGGCTTCTGAAACTACTTCCTGCTGGCAAGGGGTGTAGAGCTGTCCCTGCCTCTCTGGGTCCCATTCGAGGGGTGAAACTTCAAAACCTGGTTGATGCCAGGTTCAGCGGGCTAGGGTCTTCGGGTTGGTACACAGCCTGAGCAGTCATCTGGAAGTTGATGGCTCCAACCCTAGAAGAAAGGAGCCTAGCAAGAATATTTGGTAAACATGGACCAAACAAACACAAGAGAAGTATAATCAGTAGGGGAATAAGAATAGGGGCCAAAATAGAAAGAAGCCAGGACTCCCATGAAGAAGATGATTTTGGAGCACTAAAATTATTGTGAATTTCTTACATCCAACTACTTTTTCCAAAATACGTTCAGTGCGGAGTTCTACCTTCCCAGAGTTGTTGACATACATGCAACAAGATGTGTTGGCTAAAGCACATACACCCCCACTGGAGGCCAGCAAGTAGTCTAGGGCTATTCTATTATCTAGAACTACTTTTGCTAAGGAATGCAGAGATTGCTGGAGTTCCCAAAGACCATAGGCTGTCTCATTTGCCAACTGGTGAATAGTCTCTGTAAAGTTAGAGAGAATATGTTCATGTTGAAGATGACCATCCCAAGGCATCAGATATTCTGCTCCCTTTCTAAGAGAGCAGAGAACATTTCCCCAAAATCCACACTTTGCCCTTCTTAAGTTAGAGACTATGGGCTGTGTGGCATTGAAAATGGAGAAAGGAGGTGCTAAAAATCTGAGAGTGCACACCCCAAAGTCCTTGTAGGGTGTCAAACACTGGGTGGTCAGGACATTCTGGGGTCATGCCATGTGTTGGCACTTCACCTCACTTCTTCCCCAGAATTCTTGTCCTGTGGTTCACCAATACCACAAAGAAAAGTATAGCCTTTGGGGGCACAAATAGGCTGAGTTCCTAAGAGGTTTCTAGTATGGATGCCCCAAGGATCAGATTGGTTGCAAATTAAGCTCCCAGTTGAGAGGGGTGTCTTTAGGAGATCAATAAGAGTGTTATAACCAGAAGGGGCTGTAGCATTGCGAATTAACTTGGAAGGGAAACTTAAAAAGGGAGAACCTACTAGAAGTGTAGGGGGAGGGATTTGGTCATAGGTGCAAGTAGGAAATGCTCCCTCAGTACAGTTGGTACAGCTAGCTGATGTAAAATTCCGAAGGCACTTGTCACTAGTGGTATCT
>NW_020946178.1:0-18787 GCF_900497805.2 Vombatus ursinus
GATCTTTTCATATGATCTATATACATGAAGGTGATTAAAAAAAAAAACCTAAGGTGAAATTCACCAAAATATTTGTAGCAGAACTGTGGTAGCAAAATAAATAAATAAATAAATAAATAAATGAAAATAAAGAAATAAAGTATGTGCCCACCAGTTGTGAAATGGCTAAACAAATTGTGGTATGTGAAGAGTCGAATTGGTTAATCAATGGCTCAAGATGGGGGAGGGAGGAGAGTATAGCTAGTGTGTGAAGTGGTGGCCTGGGAAAGAAATGAAGTGGGGAGAGATGTGAGGTCACAGTGAGGACACAGGGTTTAGGGTTTCAAGGCAAAGGGAAAGATGAAATGACTATAGATTGTGATCAGATGAGGGAATTTCCGAGTTCATGAACATGTAAGTGGTGCATTTGTGGTAGGCGACAAGATCAAGGTATAATCATAGTTATGTAGAGATGTGGAGTAGGGTGGAGGAGTAAGTTATATGAAATGAGAAAATTAAGAAATTATGAGGTTAGGGCATTTGAGGGAATATAGGTACGTATGTGGAAGTCTAGTATGAGGCCAGGGGTTGAGAAGGAGAGAAAGACTTTAAGCTAGGCATTAAATTCACTGGAGAAAGAAGGGGAATTTCCTGGAGGTTGGTAGTTAAGGGCCACCAGAATTTTGACTGGGTGGCAAATATGAATTGAATGAACCTCTCCAAGGAGGAGAGGTTACTGAGTGATGAGAACTTGAAAGAGGCAATTAGGGAACAAGGAGTATTCCAACACCTGTCAACCAGTGAGTTGAGAAAATGAGGGAAAGTGCATCTAGAGCTAGAAAAGATATTTGGGGAGCCCATATCATCAGCAGGGAACTAGGTCTCAATTGAGAACCACAAGATTGAATGAGAAGGAAAGGAAGATTTAAAATTAAAGTATTTTTGTTACTTACAGAGTAGGCATTCCAGAGAGCACAGTGAAAGGGATAAGGATAGCCTTAGAGTGGGACATTGGTAAGGGGAGAGGAAAGAGTGGGATTGAGTTTGGTGAATGGGAATAAGAGATTGGGCAGTGGGGAAGGAAGAGTGGATTTGAATGAGGAAGGCAAGGGGTTCAGAATCGCTAGGCCAGAGCCAAGTGTGATACTGCGGGAATTTGTTAATAACTGAGAAATGAGGTAGGATAGGTTATCAACATTCCTAGGGGTTTGGCCTCAGGTGGAATCCTCTCCAACGCCTTCAAAAGCTCATGAATGGTGGTTTTCTGCTTCCCCCAAGGCAGGAGTCCCTTCTAACTCTAAATCTATGAGTAAAACACAGTCCTTGTTCTTTAGAAAAATGAGTAGTTTAAAATGAGAGATAAACTACAAACATAAGACTCTTCTTCCATAGCTTCCTTTCTGCTTTGGTATGTTTTTAAGTCCTGCTTAATGCAATCATGATGATTTTTTTTCTTTCTAGGAATTTTTTGATGTGTGGCCAGTGTTGATGGGAGAAGCACCACCTTACACAGGACCCAGAACACCAGATGGAAGGGTAAGCCACTACAGATTTCAAACTGTCCTTTGTCCTGGGAAAGAGATTCACATTCATATAGCCATTCCTAACTCTTTACGCATGTTATCTCATTCCACCCTCATTTATTTAGCAAGCATTTATAAGGTGCCTACTATGTGCCATGTACTCAGCAAGATTCTAGGATTACAAAGATTAAACTGAAACAGCCTTGTCCCCCCAGAGCTTACATTCTATCTGGGGAGACAACATGTACATACATAAGTATGTATGGAATAAGTACAAAGCATTGGAGGGAGGGAAGGCATGAGCAACGGATGAGATCACGTAGGAGGTGGCATTTGCTCTGAGCTTTGAAGGAAAATAGGGATTCTAAGAGATGGAGATGAGGAAGGAATGTGTTCTAGGCGTGGAAACAACCTGTGAAAGGCGCAGAGATGGGAGATGACCGGTTTATCTAGAATGCAGATTTCATGAAGGAAAGTGAGATTCAGTAAGCCTAGAGAGGTAAGCTGGAGGCAGGTTGTGAAGGGTTTTAAGGGTCAAATAGTAGAGCCTGTATTTTGCTCTAGAGGCAAGAGGGACCCACTAGAGCTTTTAGAGTAAGGAAGTACTTTCTGCTTTAGGAACTATAGGGTGGGGGGTGAGAGTAGACTGAAGAGGGGAAGAGACAGTCAAGAGCCCAATTAGGAGGTTATTGCAACAGCTCAGGTGGGAGGGAGCAAGGTCGTGCTTCAGGGTGGTGTGTGAGTGGAGAGAGGGGGCCGGATGTAAGATATGGTGGAGGAAGAATCAACATTTTCTCTATGGAATTAGGAATTCAAATGTTATTATCCCCACTTTACAAATGTACAAACTGAAACTAAGAGTGGTTAAACGAGTCACATAGTAAGACAGAGGCAGAGCTCTGACCTCAATTCAAGTGCTCTTTCTAGCTCAATGTGTTATCTTAAAAACCTCGTTTTCTGGCCTCTCATTACACTGATACCCGTATTCCGTGATCGGCTCGTGTGCCCTGGAACAACTGAACAGCACACAGTAACGGCCTGAGTCAGCTGTTAACATATAGCTTAGGTTTCAGTCTTACCTGGGAGCTGACAGAGATTAAGCCATAGTTAGATTACATAGAGTCATAGCTCTAAAGCTGGAAGAGGCCTCAAAAACCACCTATTTCAATCCTTCTACTTTTACAGATGAGGAGACCGAAGCCCAAGGGGGTCAAGTGACTTGCCCAGGGTCCCATGGGTTAAGTAAGTAATAGAGATGGGATGTGAACCCTCTGAATCCAATGCCAGGGTTCTTTCCCCTGGACCATTCAGAAGAGTAGTTTAAGTGAGATATCTTTAGCTTTCATCTTCCCACACACCCCCTCTTTACTAGACTTCTTTTTTAGGTTAACAGGGGAGGAATCAACACCTTGTAAATGTCTGAGGCAGGTCAGTGCAATGGAAAGAACAATGTCCTGGACATCAGGAGCCGGGCAATTGAAGCTGTGTGTCCTTGGACAGATATCAAGCTGGGAGTCCTTGGACAAATGTCCTTCCTCATTCGTGCCTGTTTTTTCTGTGAAATACGATCAGTCTGATATGAAGTATTTTGAGTCTTAAAAAATCGTTTCCTCACAACATCTCTATGAGGAAAGCAGTATGTTATTATCCCCCTTTCACAGTAAGGACAAGTGTACTAGACAGAGGACCTGCTTAGGAATCAAGAAGTCCAGGGCTTCAAGTTTTCCTCTGACATGTAAGGTCTGTGGGACCCCTAGGTAGATTGCCTCACCTCTCAGAGCTCCAGGAAAATCTCTAAAATGATAAATTGCAGAAGAGTTGCTAACCTGTATTGGGAGAGGGAGTTTAATGACAGGATCTGTCCAGGGATAAAGTTCAATGATGTGTTTAGGGTCAAGGACCTAGAAAGTGCCAACTCTAGTTTTCAGACAGTTCTTATGACTATCTGATGTCTGGAGCTTCCTTCAGGACACCACACTGCCTATAAGGGGGAGAAGGAAACAGTGAAGGTGAAGGGTGCTCTGTGCATGTGTGTATATGTGAGACTGGGTGCGTGAAAGAGACTGTGTGTGTGTGTGTGTTGGATTAGACTCAATGTTTTCTAATGTGTGTATGTGTGGGGGGGAATTGGACAAAATGTCCTCTATGTATGTGTGAGAGAGATTGTATGTGTGTGTAGGATTAGACTCAATGTTGTACATGTATGTGTGTGTGGGGGGAATTGGACTAAATGTCCTCTAATGTGTGAGAGTGTATAGGTGTGTGAGAGAGAGACTGTGTGTGTAGAATTAGACTCAATGTTTTATAATATGTGTATGTAAGTATGTGTGTGTGGCTCTGTGTGTGTGTGTGTATGTGTAAGATTGGACAAAATGTCTTCTAATGTATGAAAGTGTGTGTGTGTGTGTGAGAGAGTGAGAGTGAGAGAGAGAGAGAGAGAGAGAGAGAGAGAGAGACTGTGTGGGTTCATGGGAGGATTAAACACAATACTTTGTAATGTGTATATGTATATGTGTGCAACTGTGACTGTGACTATGACTCTGTGTGTGTGTGTGTGTGTGTGTGTGTAGGATCAGACTCAAATGTTTTCTAATGTGTGTATGTGTGCCTCTGCGTGTGTGTGTGTGTGTGTGTGTGTGTGTGTGTGTGTGTGTGTGTATAGACCTGAATTAAATGTTCTCTAAGATCCCTTCCAGTTCTAACACACTGGGAGTCTTTGTCTGCTACTCATACTGAGAAGTCAGTTTGCCTTCATCCGTCAGCTGTGACCACAATTTTTAGCTGGTGCTGTTCTCAAACTGACCCTTTGTACCACCTCCTTCTCTTTGCCTTATATCCCCCCTCTCTTCTTTTGCTTCCTAATCTCTTTCCCTCATTCAGGATTATAGAATTTAGAGTTGGAAAGCATCTGAAAAGCCATATAATCCAACTCCTTCATTTATGGATAAAGAAACTGACACAGAGCAGGGAAGTGACTTACCTAAGGTCCTCCCTGTCTAGGGTGACAGAGTTGGGCTTCATCTTCTGGGGTTCTGTCACCAGACCCTGTGCTCTTTGCCCTATTCTATTTCCTAAGCTTAAACAAAAAATGGCCCTCTCAACTCTATTGTAAATTATCTGACCAATTAGTCATCTCTGAACCCTCTCCTCCCACCCAAGTTGTAAATATTCTTTTCCTGCTTGAATCTCTCACAGCACTTTATATGAACTTTTCTTTGTTCTTATTGTCTAATATACTTTACAAGCATATGTGAGATAGTGTATGCCCTCCCTCAGATTGTAAGCTCCTTGAGGGCAAGGGTTTTTGTCAGAGTTCGTCTTGTATCTAGTACGGTGTCTTACAGGTAGTAGGCTCTTAATGTTTGTTGGTTTGAATTGTTAGAGAGATCCTAAATAGCAATTATAGCCATTTCCTCTTTTCTCCCTGCCTCTAACATATGCCCGCCAGAGTCACACCTTATTTTTAAGAGAGTATACTTCTAAGTGAGGGAGTTTGTCATAAGCTGCATTTGTGTAAAGACACTTGTAAACTAGCTTCTTGAAAGTTAACAGGAGCGCTCACTGACTACTCAGCCTTGACCTTAAAATCCCATCATTTCTACATGTTTGATTTGGGTGGAACCTTGGCCTAATAACAGTGTATGAGGCTGCTAAACTCTGGACCAAGAGTAATGTTTACATCTGGCACACTGCTCTCCTTGTCTTCTTCTATGAAAGCAACTCCTTCTGTTTGCTCAAACATTGATGGGTTCCAAGCCCAGTAAGGAAAGCTTTTGCCAGCATTTCTGCAAAGGGTGAGGAATCTTGAGTCTCAGAGAGTAGGGACTGTCTGTTTCCTGAATGACTTCAGCTGTTCCTCCTAAAGGCTTCCCGTCAGAGGACAAGTCAAACTCACCCTAGGGAATGAGCATTCTATCATGGCTGAAAAGTGGTGTGACTCTAACTACTGACACTATTCTCTGAGCCACCAAAGATATCCAAGACAGCCCTCTCCATTCCACAGACTTCCAAATATTCATCCAGTCAATACATTTCTTTTTTTAAAAATATATTTAAAAAATTAATTGTTAAATATTTCCCAATTATGTGTAAAAACAATTAACATTCATTTTTTAAAATTGAGTTGTAAATCTTTTCCCTCCCTCCTGCCCTCCCTCACCCCTTGAGAAGGCAGTCAGTATGTTATTGATTATACATGTGAAGTCATATGAAACATGTTTCCATATTAGCCATGTTGCAGAAGAAAACACACATACAAACAAGAAAAATAAAGAAAGTAAAAAATGTATGCTTCAATCTACACTCAGAATTCATCAGTTCTTTCCCTGGAGGTAGATAGCATTTTTCACCATGGGTCCTTTGGAATTGTCTTAGTTACTCTGATTAAGAAGATTATCCAAGTCTTTCAAAGTTGATCATCCTCACAATCATTCGATACATTTCTAAAGAGTTGCTGATCCACTTGAAGGACCTAGATTCAAATCTCACCTCTGATGCTTATTACTCAGGTGACACTGTGCACAAGTTTCTTAACCTTCCCAGGTCTCAGTTTCCTCATCTGTAAAATGGGGGAATGCACTAGATAACCACTAGGCTCTGAAGACCCTTCCAGCTCTGGATATATAATCCTATGCTCCTTGAGGAGGGTAGGGAGGGTGACATGGTCAGACCTACACTTTAGAAAAATTACCTTAGCAACTGAGTGGAGGATGGATTGGAATTGGGAAGAGACTTGAAGCAGGTAACAAGTTAGAAGGCTAGTGCTGAAATCCCAGCAAGAGGTGATGAGGGCCTGAATTAGGGTTATGGATCTATCGGCAAAAAGAAGGGGCTTATACTAGAGAGGGAAAAAGTAGAAACAACAGGATTTGGCAGCAGATGTAGGCTGAGTGATAGGGAGAGGAGTCAAAAATGACACTAAGGCTGCGTGCCTTGGTGAGCTAGAGTTTGGTGGTACCCTTGTTAGTAATGGGGAAGTTCATAAGCAGGCAGTGTTTGAGGGGAAAAGATAATGAGCTCAGTTTTGGATGTGTTGAATTTGAGATGCCAATGAAACATCCATTTCAAGATGGCCCTAAAAGTCTCAACTTGGATATTGGCAATGGGAGACCATTTTTTTTTTTCATTCCCAAAAGAAGAAAGTTTAAAGTCTATTTCCCTAGTCCCCAAAAAGAATTTTCAGTCTTTTCTTGGAGTCAGGAATGCCTGATTTTAAATCTGACCTCAGACACCTACTAAGTGTGTGATCCTGGGTGAGTCATTTAATCTGTTTGCCTCAGTTTCCTCATCTGTAAAATAGAGACAATAATAGCTCCCACCTCCCAGAATTACTGTGAAGATCAGGTGAGATAATAAATATAACATGCTTAGTATAATGCCTGGCACAAAGTAAGTACTCTGTAAATGTTAGCTATTATTATTATTTCTTCTACCTTCTCCACTCTCACTAATCTCCTCTCTCACCCCAAAAGTGAGTATACATTCTACACATTTTTGGCCTGATCCCTGTTGACAACTATCATGTCTTCTGCTCACTTGTTACTTAGCTAGCTGGTAGATCCATGGTCTGCAGCTGATCATTTGTTTTGCTTGGTTTTCATCAAGTCATTTTTTGGAAACCACATATTAAATAACGAACCAGACTAGTCCTATAGGCAGATAATACTTCCTGTCTGTTTAAAAGCAATGCTTAAGCTCATGACTGTTGATGTACATTTTTCTCTCCTTTGCCCAGGAAATCAACTTTTATAAGGTCATTGACTATATCCTTCATGGGAAAGAGGACATTAAAGTAATACCGTAAGTTTCTAATGGAAGCACATGAGCCAGATGACTCTCCAGTGCCAAAGAGGCAGGTTACAAATGCTGCCATGTATAATCCACATCAATGAAAGAAAAAAAAGAGGGGGGAAGGGGTTATTGATGGTAGTATCCTACAAAGGGTATGAGGAAAAGCAAGACACAGTGTGTATGTTGCAAGGGTTCTTAGCCTTTTTTGGTGTCATGGACTCATTTGGCAGTGCAGTAAAGCCTATGAAAACATAATATTGCTGAATTATACTGAATTATACTGAAATATAGTTATCAAAATATTTTTTTTAAAAAACAAGCTCACAGACCCCAGAGTAAGAATCTCTGGATATAGAATTCTGAACTTGGAATCAGGAAGACACAGGTTCAAATCTGACCTCTAATACTTATTAACTGTGTGACCATGGGCAAATCACTTAACTTCTCCCTAGACTCACTTTCCTGACTTGTAAAATGAGGGCAATACTATCTCTAGTACTTACCTCACAGGGTTGTTTTAATGATTGGGTAAAATGTGTGTAAGCCTTTTCTTTTTTCCCTTGATTAGGAGTTGGGGGGAGGCTATAATTAGGGGGATGTCAGTATCCAGAGCTTTGATTTCAATGGCATGGTGATCCTCATCTTAATGTACAATCTTAGAGGCCGTTGAGAGCCACTGAAGCCCCTGAGAGGTTAGGTCACCTCCCTATGGTCACACAATCAGTATGTGTCAGAGGTATGACCTGAGCCCAGATCTTTCTGACTACTATAAGGCCACCCCACTCTCTACCACCACCACTACTACTAGCTAGTATATATAGCACCTACTATATGCTAAGCCCTTTACTATTATTATTTCATTTGATTCTCACAACAACCCTGAGAGTTACTATTGTTATCATCACCTATTTGTAGCTAAAGGAACTGAGGCAGAGGTAAAGTGACTTGCCCAGGGTCACACAGCTAATAAGTGACTGAGGCTAGATTTGAACTCAAGTCTTCCTGACTGCAGGCCTAGCGCTCTATCCACCATATAACTACCTCAGGCTGCCTTTCTTGCAAAGCTTAAAGGGCTCTACAAATGTCAGCTATTATTATTACTTCAAAACACTGTAATTATTTAATTAATATTAATTATTTAAGCCAGGCAGAGGCCATCAGCTGGAAGAACATTACCTAAGTTAACCTCCCTCATTTTACAGATAGGAAAACTGAGGTCCAGGGAAGGAACTGGCCCAAAGTTCAACATTTTAAGTCATTGAATAGCCTAAAGGCATAGGTGGTAAGCTCACCAGTTTTCAAACGACACAAAGCAGGAAAGGTCTGTTGCCGTATTGGATGATAGAATGCTGATCCAAATCAGATCACAGCTGATGGGCCCAGGCTAACTAATCAAATGGAATTGAATAGAGTGAAATACAAAATCTCACCCTTCGGGGGTGCTGCGCTCTCATGGATGTGGGCATTTTGTCCTGCGACGTTGTTGCAGCCCGATGATGCCAGGCTATCCTGTGCTGCTCTTGTCCGTGTCCTCGGGTTTTAAATATTGTTGTTGTTTAAATCAATTACAGATTTGGAATAGAATATAAAAATGTTTAAAAACAAAAATTTTTTAAATCGTTTACAGAAGTACAGGATAGGGAAGGTGTGACCAGAAAATCATTCATGTGGGGAAAAATGGTCCCGGGGGTTTAGCAGGGTAAGCTCAAAATGAATCAGCAGTTTGACACAGCAGTCAAAAAAAAAAAATTGCTATCTTACTCTTATTCTGAATGAATAGAAGTCAAACGGGGAGAATGAGGGAGCATCTAGGTGACGCAGTGCTCAACCTGGAGTCAGGAAGACCTGAGTTCAAATGTGGCCTTAGACCCTTACTAACTGTGTGAGCCTGGGCAAATCACTTAATCTTGTTTGCCTCAGTTTCCTTATCTGTAAAATTATCTGGATAAGGGAATGGCAAACTACTCCAATATTTTTGCCAAGAAAACCCCTTAATGGGGTCATGAAGAGTCAGATACAACTGTAACAACTGAACAACAACAACAAAATGCAGAACGAGGAAGGGAAGTGTCTCTAAGAGCACAGGTGATATTATTGCTTTCAAAGTTCATCCATTATCTAACACTTGTCCATAAGGGACTTCTTCTGTCCTCACACAACCCGGAGGAGGCCTGACTGTAGTTTCTCTGAACTTTTCAAGGCTCAGGGTTCACAGTCAGGTATACTGGGAAATCAGCTGGTCCATCTCATTTGTGTGGTTCTCTCCCTTCCATTACTGATTGCCCCAATCTGCTCCTAAGCCTGATCTCTTCGCCTGGCTATCCTTCCCTCTGCCTGAGATCAGACTTTGGCTCCTAGCATCCTAACACTAACTTGGAACCATTGCTCATATTTCCCTCCCTCCAGAAAGAAGAGGAAGCATCCTGTCCTGTCTCTTTGCCCTCTCTGTCTCACACCGGAGCACACCTGTGTGCTGTGCTGAGTGCAGGATCCAAAGGCAGAGAAATGAGTTTAATAATTGCCTTGTCATTAACTTGCTGTATGACTAGGGGCCTCAGCTGCCTTCTCTGTAAAATGAAAGGGTTGGACTAGATCATCTCCAAAAAGCCTTCCAGTGCTAAGATTCTACGACTCTGAAATGGAATCTAATAATTACTTCAATAATAATAATCACTTGCATGGGGCAGCTAGGTGGAGCAGTGAATAGAGCACCAGCCCTGGATTCAGGAGGACCTGAGTTCAAATCTGGCCTCAAACACATAATACTTACTAGCTGTGTGACCCTGGGCAAGTCACTTAACCCCATTGCCTAGCCAAAAACAAAAACAAAAACAAAAAAAAATAATCACTTGCATGTCTAGAGCTCTTTTTTTTATCCAAATTTTTTTCATATCAATCATTCCAACCAATTTTCACATCAGGAAAGGTATGGAAACCTTGCCTTACCTTCCTCACCTATGTGTTGTGAGCATTGATTGGAATGACTGATGTTAAAAGCATTTTGAAAAAAAAATTGCTCTAGAAATGCAAGTAACTATTTGACACATTAGGAGACAGAATTTTCAAGAGCTTGTGACTTTCCTTAGGACAGACCAAGCAGGGTATGCCTGAGACCATATTGCCTTACCTCCTGAATTGATCCCCAAGCGGTTCTCCCTATGCATTGTCAAACCCACTGGGTCACTGGCAAAATGGCACATTGGAGGCAGCATTGTTTTTAGTTTGTTTTAAACTATCTATTGAGATGGTTTCTTTTTATATCACCTTCATTTCTAAATAGATTCATCCATTCCTCTACCCAGAGAGCCATCCCTAATAACAAAGAACATAAGAAAGAAAGAAATTAGTTCAACAAAACTAAGCAACATACCATCCAACTTTGATGGTTTATGCAATTCCATACCAACAGTCCCTCAACCTCCAATCCTGAAAGAATTAGAAAAAGATTTTGTTCTCTCTGAATTCCTCTCAGTGACATTTTAAAGATTATGGGAAAAGGGAGAGATGTTACAAGACTGGAGAAGGACAAATGTCTTGATTTTCAAAAAAGAGAATAAAACAGTCTACAAACTATAGACCAGGGGATGATTTTCAGTCCTGGGAAAATTCTAGAATGGATCATCATAGAGAAGATCGTCGAACATCTTGAAGGGAAGCAATGATGCCAAAGAGTCAGAGTGGCTTCATTAGGAACTAATTATATATACATCATGTCAGATTAACCTCATTTCCCCCCACTTTTTTTTTTTGAACAGAAGTACTAAACTAGTAGACAAGGGAAATTCTATGGATAAGAGTTTTCCTAGATCTTACTGAAGTTTTTGATAAAGTATCTCATATCATCTTTACGGAGAATATAGAGAGAGATGGATGACAATGAGAAGGATTCAGAACTGGTTGGAAGGCTGCGCTCAAAGTGTCATTGTTAATGGTTCAATGGCAATATGGCAAGGCGTGTCCAGTGGAGTGCCCCAGGGATCTGGGCTTGATCCAATATTGCTCAACATTTTTGTCAGTAACTTGGATAGATCAGTTTCTTGGACGGCATGTTAAAAAAATTTGCATATGACAGAAAACTATGAAGGATGGCTAATCCACTGGATGATAGAGTCAGGATACAAAAGGATCCTGACAGGCTAGAGCTTAGGTGTCATGTATATGACAGCTGGCTGCATGGCCCACAATGCTGAGGAGTGCAGCCTGAACCAGATTGAAATGTAGTTGGAAAATATTTAGCAAAATATACATACATACATACATACATATATATAAATACAATAGAATATAGATAATGTCTAAATGTGATTTTCTAAGTCAATATGGAGCCTTCAGGGATTCTTGTATATGGTTTAGTGGGCCCTGTTTCTATTTGAATTTGACACCTAAAACATTGGGTCAAATCTAATAAGATGAAATTCAACAGGGATAAATATAAAGCTTCTCATCTGGGTACAAAAAAGTATCAACTTCACAAGTATAAGATGGGGGGAAGCATGGATAGACAGCATTTTTTCTGAAAAAGATCTGAAGAGAGATTCTCTCTCTCTCTTCCCATCTCCTTATATGTATATGTAAATATATACATATATAGATATATATAAATACTTGCACATGTGTGTAAATATACACACATTTTTTCCTGTGCTAAGGTATGTGTGCGTACATATGTGCACACCCACATTTATAATCTTAAAACTACACTAAGACTCTTGGAACACCCTGTGCATGTAAACTAGGGCTTAGAGGTAACTGGTGGTGCTGAGCTCAGGGTAGGTAGCTTCTCTCCCTGCTTTGTAACCTTGTCCTGGGGTCACGTATCTAGTTCAATATTAGGCAGAATCAGACCACTCAATAGTAGATTGAGCTTCCCATTCTTACATAAATTGATTTATCACCCCTACTCTGGCTACTCTGGGCTTAATTCTGGTTTTGGCTATAGTCTAGGATTTCCCCAAAAGAGGAGAAAGTAAAAAAAGGTACTTAAGGTACCATAGGAATCGAGCATAGGACAACTTAATTTTATTCTCACACAAAAAGCAACGTTAAGTGTTAAGAAAATCAGAGTACGCATTAATAGAATGATTAAAACTAGATTCAATATCTCAACTTATTGCTATATTGCAATCTGTTGTGAGGCCAATATTTTAACTTCATTGAAACATTTAAAAAAAAACAGTTGTGCAATATTGCTAGTTAGGCATTTTGTAGTTCACTTTAGCACCGGGTATTATTACATCAATTAATCAAACATGGTCTTCTTTCTGGTGGTCTCTCTCCTGAGTTTTCACTTGCTGTCAGTCAGCTACTCGTACTGCCTGAGTGACCCCAACCACAATTGACTATTCAAATGAACACCATAGCCACTGACTCACTGGTCTCCTTGGACTCAAGGTCTTCTGAAACTTACCTGTTTGCTAATGGGACAGAGAATACAAAAAATGTGATCTTAATCCAGGCATAGGCTTGCTTAGGTTGGGCATGTGTTCACAGCTGTATGTGGCTGTGTCAAAGATAAAGCATTTGTCATTACCTCTACTCCGTCCTCTGGATACAGGTCCCAATAGTTCTCAAGCTTTGAAGCCTTAAAGGAAAAGGATGAGTTTGAGACAGATCGTTATCTTTAAAAAATTAAATCCACTCAGTTCTAGCTCGGAACCAATTATAGAAATCATCACAACTACAAAACCCTTGAATCACCATGGCCTAAAGTAGAACTTCAGTACATTCCTTCATTCCTCTCTCTCTCTCTCTAGACATATGTGTGCATGCATGTATGTGTGTACACCCACACATATATTATATCATATATATATGATGTGTGTGTATACCAACACACGTGCATACACACAGAGATATAAAACCAGACCTGTGATTTCATCTTCTTGGGGGGCTCCTGGTGAGGAACTTCCTCCATCAAAGCAGGTTAGCACCTTTCCTGCATCTTATAGTATTGCCTGGGAGATGAGACATTAAGTAATGCTGCTAGCATCATATAGCCAGTGTATATCTGGGGCAAGACTTGAACCCATATCTTCCTGACTTCGTGGCTGGCTCTCTATTCATTACACCATGCTGTCTTTCAGTGGCAATACTGTTAATTCTTCCATTAAATAAACATGGAAGACTCAGAATCTGGGCCAAATTGCTAAGCCTGGCCATGTGCTGCAACTATACCTGGTTGTAGTTAAAATGAGTGCAAAGATAAACACGAATATGCTGTGCAAAATGTTTAGAAAAATGGCTTAGTGTGCATGTGTCTATCACATATAACTATTTCAGTATCACATTTGCTAAGATATTTAAGGGGAAACCTGTAGCATTCAAGATAATGAGTCACCAAAAAAAAAAAAAAGTCAATTGAAAAATAGCCACTTCTAGTTAAGAGAATAGAGGTATTTTCAGCCAGAAGAAAAAAAGAGCAAAAGAGGAAAGAAAAGTACTGTACTAGAGTTTTTATCTGAACTCCCACCCAAAAGAGAGATCAATGTCTGCTTTTCTTTTACAGGAATCCTGCTCCTGACCACTGGGCTTTGGTTAGTGGTCTCCCAACATATGTTGCCCAGAATGGCCTGGTGAGTGTGGGGCTAAGATGAGGGACATCACTCTCCAAAAGGAAGATGATTTGGGATCAGAGTGGGAAAAGGGAAGGGAAGAGTTCCCCACCCTCCCTCAAGCATCCCAATATCTCCTTAGTGTCTCTGTAGTATGCAAGAACTGAGATTGAAGGTGGAGGGTGGGCAAAGATGTGGTTGTCCTCACCTCCCCAGTCCTCTCTCAAGGGCCATCCAGGTTCATCTTGTTCCCCTTTGTGGTTTACAGATTTGCAATATCATGAATGCTGCTTCAGAAGACTTTTTCGATTTCCAGGTATGCCATTTTTCTCTTCTCCAGGAGAAGAACTATGTGATAATTTTTTTTCTAACAGGAAAGTCAGGAAGATCTTTGTGAGAAGTAATCTGAAGACAACATTATTGAATTATTATGTCAACAGAGTTGGGAAGAGTAGTGAAGTGAACTGGCAAGTCAGTCAGGCCTCCTGAGGTTCCTAGCTGCTATCATTATCGTTATTATCAGTATCATTATTATTCTAGTTCTAGCTTGTTGCAAATCTGATAATATTGAATGACTCTTTTGTGTGATGTGGTGGAAAGAATCCTGGACTGAGAGTCCAGAGACCTGGATTATATATCCTTGGTACAACAATTATGTAGACAATTCACTTGCCCCAGTTTGGCTTTCAATTTCCCCTCTTAACCACATCCTTCACATATCTGCCAAACTAATTTTAATAAAACACAAGTCAGGTTATGCCTCTTCCTTACTCAAGTGACTTCGGTGACTTCCTATTGCCTGGAGGATAAAATGCAATCTCCTCTCTTTGGTATTCAAAGCCCTTTTTAATAGGGCTCCAATGTATCTTTCCAGATTGACTTCATATTACTCCTCCCTCCTCTCCCTTCCTCCTCTCATGCATTCCCCTTTTCAAATTGGCCTATTTTCTGTTCTTTGTACATGACATTCCACCTTTTCTCTCTTTGCCTTTGTTGTTATTCAGTCATTTCAGTCATGTCTGACTCTTCATGACCCCATTTGGGGTTTTCTTGGCAAAGATACTGGAGTGGTTTGCCATTTCCTTCTACAGCTCATTTGCAGATGAGGAAACTGAGTTAAGTGACTTGCACAGGGTCACAGAGCTAGTAAGTGTCTGACGAAGGATTTGAAGATGAGTTTTTCTGACTCCAGGCCGATACTCTATCCACTGCACCACCCACTGGCTCCCTCCTTGTCCCCATGCCTAGATGATCTTCCCTCCTCACCTCTGCCAAGGCTCAGTTCAAACGCACCTCCTGTAAGAGGTCTTTCCTGACTCCCCCAGTTGTTAATACTCTGCCCTTACAAAGGGAAGGAAAGAAGGAAGGAAGGAAGGAAGGAAAGAAAGAAAGAAGGAAAGAAAGAAAGGAAGGAAGGAAGGAAGGAAGAAAGAAAGAAAGAGAGAAAATTACATTCTATTAATTTCGCCTATATTTTAAAATTTGCTCATCTGTGTGCATGTTTTTCTCCTCAGTAAAATGTAGGCTCTTTGAAAGTAGAGACTGTTTTGTCTCCCCAGTGCTTACCTAAATAAATATTTTTAAAAACTTAATTGAACTTCATTTTCTGAAAAGAAGAGTAGTGTGGATGAAATTGTCTGCAAAGCACCTATTCTTCTGGCTCTAAAATTCAGTATTTGGACAGTATAGAGACTGACCTAGATAAGCAGATAAAGATATGTAGAAAATAAAGAAACAAATAGAGAATACAATGGATTTTTAAAAAGTTTTTTATTCTATAATGATGTTCCAATAAACCCTGCCCCTCCTCCAGTTGAATCTTCCCATGTGACAAAGAAAATGTTAAGCAAAACCCAACCATCAAAGTCATCTTATCTCATAGGTTAGTAGGTGCTTGTGGATTGACTCATCAATAGTATATGTACCTTTTCACACCCATCTACACAGAGATGAGAAAAGAAGGTTTCATCACCTATTCCAGTGGCCCTCTAAGGGTGTGCCCCAAATTTCATTAGGTCCGCCTTGAAAGCTCTTTCTACACTCCTAAGATTTCTGCACTCTCCACCTTCCCCCCAGCTGTGGCCTGCTGTGAATGTCATAATAACAGCTCTGGGCTTGGAGGTACAGAGCCTTCTGAGTCCCGGGTTAGTAAAGGAGGAGGAGAATGAGGAGGGGTAGGAGGTGAATCCCAAGACCCAGGTAATGCCCCTCCCTGCTTTTGCCATTTGAAACATTCAGTTTGCTCTGTGTCACGGACAACAACAACAACAACAACAAGGTAGTTAATTCAATTAATTTGAATCCAGCTGGGTGGTTCAGTGGATAGACCTAAGTACTAGCTATATGACCTCTATTTGCCTCAGTTTCTTCATCTGTAAAATAGGGATAATGATAGTACCCACCTCCCAGGGTTGTTGTGAGTATCAAATGAAATAATCATTGTAAAGCACTTAGCATAGTGCCTGACACAATACATTCCCATTAATACATAAATATAAGTTATTATATTTGTGTTGACTTCCAATCAGTCCCAAGTGCCAAATCATTCCACATCTTCAGGGTCTGTCTGAAATTGCTTGATTAAAAAATATTTTACACACACACACACACATATGTTGGGGGGGGCATAGATTACTTGCCATAGCAGGGGTTGAGTGAGGATAGTTCATACAAAATTGCTTATTTCTTATCAGAGCTGCTTGTCCTTGTGAATGAGGACAGCTAAGGGCAGTCACCTCAGGATTGTACTTAGCCACCTCTGTAAGGCTCCCCTGAATGCTTTCCTCTTTGGAGAGGGAAGGACACTTGATTTTTTTTTCTTTGCTAATTGTGTTTTAGGTTTGGGATAGATCCTTATAAGCACCAAGGCAGGAGTAAGCCTGAAAGAATTTTATAGAAATTTATTGAATTTGTATAATTGTGTGATGGGAATAAGCATGAAGTTTTGATCCATCAACCTATGGGAGGTCTGGACTCTCACAAAAGACTTAATTTGAGGAGTGTCTAAGAACTGTGCACCATGAATGTTAGGGGGACCTTAGGTGAAAGGCACTGGGGAAGGCAAACACAAGGAGAGCTAGTGGTGAAGAGGTCTAGAGGTTTGGGGCGCTCCTATGTGCACAGAGGCACCCCAAGATCGAGGCGGGCACTGCCTGAAAGAATTCAACTCAAATCTTCCTCCAGCCAGAGAAAAAGTTTATTAGAGATAAACCACATAGGCCAGGTGATGCCTGTAAGGATGAGCCGACATGAGAAAAACTCAGCCTCTAGGCATGAGAGATTCTCAGCCCCTGAATGGGGGCCAGGGTGGATCTTTTATACACTAAAGCAACTTTGGGTGGCCAGAGAAGGGGGGAGGGGTGGTTGGGAAAAGGGTCTAGGTGAGAATTCCCTTTGGAAGGTCTGAGAGATTGAATAAACAATGGGAATAGATAATGAAGGGAAATGGAAGGCAGAAGTTTGCTTTGAAAGGGAGATAAAGAGAGTAGATAAGGAACCTACAAGTTTAAGGGTTTTCTGGGACCCATAGACAAAAGGGAGCCAGATTCTTTTTAGGGCTAGGGAGGAAGGCACATCTGAATAAGATCAAAAAGTAAGGCTAAAGCTTTCAAAGGGAAATAAGGAGCTGGGGCCTATAGAGCCAGATTCCCTTTGGGGCAAGGGGTGAGGATCTCAACTTGGGCCGAAACCATCATCTCCCCCCTCAAACAAATGGGACCAAATTCTTTTGGTGTAAGGGGTGAAGGACTCGGCTTCTGAAACTACTTCCTGCTGGCAAGGGGTGTAGAGCTGTCCCTGCCTCTCTGGGTCCCATTCGAGGGGTGAAACTTCAAAACCTGGTTGATGCCAGGTTCAGCGGGCTAGGGTCTTCGGGTTGGTACACAGCCTGAGCAGTCATCTGGAAGTTGATGGCTCCAACCCTAGAAGAAAGGAGCCTAGCAAGAATATTTGGTAAACATGGACCAAACAAACACAAGAGAAGTATAATCAGTAGGGGAATAAGAATAGGGGCCAAAATAGAAAGAAGCCAGGACTCCCATGAAGAAGATGATTTTGGAGCACTAAAATTATTGTGAATTTCTTACATCCAACTACTTTTTCCAAAATACGTTCAGTGCGGAGTTCTACCTTCCCAGAGTTGTTGACATACATGCAACAAGATGTGTTGGCTAAAGCACATACACCCCCACTGGAGGCCAGCAAGTAGTCTAGGGCTATTCTATTATCTAGAACTACTTTTGCTAAGGAATGCAGAGATTGCTGGAGTTCCCAAAGACCATAGGCTGTCTCATTTGCCAACTGGTGAATAGTCTCTGTAAAGTTAGAGAGAATATGTTCATGTTGAAGATGACCATCCCAAGGCATCAGATATTCTGCTCCCTTTCTAAGAGAGCAGAGAACATTTCCCCAAAATCCACACTTTGCCCTTCTTAAGTTAGAGACTATGGGCTGTGTGGCATTGAAAATGGAGAAAGGAGGTGCTAAAAATCTGAGAGTGCACACCCCAAAGTCCTTGTAGGGTGTCAAACACTGGGTGGTCAGGACATTCTGGGGTCATGCCATGTGTTGGCACTTCACCTCACTTCTTCCCCAGAATTCTTGTCCTGTGGTTCACCAATACCACAAAGAAAAGTATAGCCTTTGGGGGCACAAATAGGCTGAGTTCCTAAGAGGTTTCTAGTATGGATGCCCCAAGGATCAGATTGGTTGCAAATTAAGCTCCCAGTTGAGAGGGGTGTCTTTAGGAGATCAATAAGAGTGTTATAACCAGAAGGGGCTGTAGCATTGCGAATTAACTTGGAAGGGAAACTTAAAAAGGGAGAACCTACTAGAAGTGTAGGGGGAGGGATTTGGTCATAGGTGCAAGTAGGAAATGCTCCCTCAGTACAGTTGGTACAGCTAGCTGATGTAAAATTCCGAAGGCACTTGTCACTAGTGGTATCT